>NW_021204858.1:89934-226501 GCF_002162155.2 Triticum dicoccoides
GATTTACATGTTTACAATATCCTGAGGAGAGACGAGTTGCTGCTGCTGTTTGTGCTTTCACTAGTTTTGCATGTGTATGGTGGTCTGAACATTGTAGATTATATCCTATTCCAACTACTTGGGCTGCTTTGAAAACTGCTATGCGTACGCGTTGGGTTCCACCATATTATCAACAAGAATTGCTTCAAAAATTGCAGCGTTTAAGACAAGGGAAAAATTCTGTAGAAGAATATTATCAGGAATTACAAACTGGCATGATTAGATGTGGTATTGTTGAGGAGAATGAAGCTATGCTTGCACGTTTTCTGGGTGGATTAAATAGAGAGATTCAGACCATTCTAGACTATAAGGAGTATACTAATATCACTCGTTTATTCCATCTTGCTTGTAAAGCTGAACGTGAAGTGCAGGATCGACAAGCATTGGGGCGAACTAACTTTTCTGCAGGCCGACCTTCATCATGGACACCACGTGCATCTTCTTCTTCAACTGCACCAGCACCTCCATCCGGTGCCACCTCCAGCCGTGATACAAGAAAACAGGCACAACCACCATTATCTGCCAAGAGCGCACCTGCGGGGCCTGCACAGCATTCTTCTTCTTCCATGGCATCAACAGGGCACACAAGTGATATTATTTGTCGTCGTTGTAAGGGAGGAGGTCATTATGCGAGAGAATGCAAATCTCCGCGTGTGATGATTGCTACCGCGGATGGTGGATATGAGTCCGCTAGTGACTATGATGAGGAGACTTTGGCTCTTATTACACGTGAAGAACATGGTGGAGATGATTCTGATCATGAGACGCAATACATGGCTCCTGAAGACGCTGACAGGTATGAATGTTTAGTTGCTCAACGTGTTTTGAGTGTGCAGGTCACACAAGCTGAGCAAAATCAGAGGCACAATTTGTTCCATACCAAGGGAGTTGTGAAGGAACGTTCTATGCGCGTCATAATAGACGGAGGGAGCTGCAACAACTTGGCTAGCATGGAGATGGTGGAGAAGCTTTCTCTCACCACAAGACCACATCCACATCCTTACTACATCCAATGGTTCAACAACAGCGGCAAGGTTAAGGTAACACGTACTGTTCGTGCGCATTTTAGTATCTCTACATATGCTGATTATGTTGATTGTGATGTGGTACCTATGCAAGCATGTTCCTTATTACTTGGTAGACCATGGCAATTTGATAAAAATTCTATACACCATGGTAGAAACAATCACTATACTCTTGTTCATAAGGATAAAAATATTACTTTGCTTCCTATGACTCCTGATTCCATTTTGAAAGATGATATTAATAGAGCTAATAAAGCAAAACAGGAGACGAATAAGAGTGAAAATCAGATTGTGGCAAAAGAATTTGAGCAACAAATGAAGCCTAACAATAAACCATCTAGTGTTGCTTCTGAAATTAAATTGAAAAGTGCATGTTTATTTGCCACCAAATCTGATATTGATGAGCTAGATTTCGGCAAATCTGTTTGCTATGCTTTTGTGTGCAAAGAGGCATTATTTTCATTCGAGGACGTGCCTTCCTCTTTGCCTCCTGCTGTCACTAACATTTTGCAGGAGTTCGCTGACGTTTTTCCACAAGACGTGCCACCGGGATTACCGCCTATTCGAGGGATTGAGCATCAGATTGACTTAATTCCCGGTGCTTCACTGCCAAACCGTGCACCATACCGTACCAATCCAGAGGAGACGATGGAGATTATGCGTCAAGTACAAGAGCTTCTCGACAAAGGTTATATACGCGAATCCCTTAGTCCTTGTGCTGTTCCTATTATTCTAGTGCCGAAAAAGGATGGTACATCATGTATGTGTGTTGATTGTAGAGGCATTAATAATATTACTATTCGTTATCGTCATCCTATTCCTAGGCTAGATGATATGCTTGATGAATTGAGTGGCTCTACAATATTCTCCAAAGTTGATTTGCGTAGTGGCTACCATCAAATTCGTATGAAATTGGGAGATGAATGGAAAACAGCATTTAAAACTAAGTTTGGATTATATGAGTGGTTAGTCATGCCTTTTGGGTTAAATAATGCACCTAGTACTTTCATGAGATTAATGAACGAAGTTTTACGTGCTTTCATTGGACGATTTGTGGTAGTTTACTTTGATGACATATTGATTTATAGCAGATCTTTGGAAGAACATTTGGAACATTTACGTGCTGTTTTTATTGCTCTACGTGATGCACGTTTGTTTGGTAACCTTGGGAAGTGCACCTTTTGCACCGACCGAGTATCTTTTCTTGGCTATGTTGTTACTCCATAGGGAATTGAAGTTGATAAAGCCAAGATTGAAGCTATTGAGAGTTGGCCGCAACCCAAAACGGTCACACAAGTGAGGAGTTTTCTTGGCCTCGCTGGATTCTATAGGCGTTTTGTGAGAGATTTCAGCACCATTGCTGCACCTCTCAATGAGCTTACAAAGAAAGATGTGCTTTTTCTTTGGGGTACCACACAGGAAGAAGCCTTCACGGTATTGAAAGATAAGTTGACACATGCTCCTTTACTCCAACTTCCTGATTTTAATAAGACTTTTGAGCTTGAATGTGATGCTAGTGGAATTGGATTAGGAGGTGTGTTATTACAAGATGGCAAACCTGTTGCATACTTTTCTGAAAAATTGAGTGGGCCTAGTCTGAATTATTCTACTTATGATAAAGAATTATATGCTCTTGTTCGGACTTTAGAAACATGGCAACATTATTTATGGCCCAAAGAATTTGTTATACATTCTGATCATGAATCTTTGAAACATATTAAAAGTCAAGCTAAACTGAATCGTAGACATGCTAAATGGGTTGAATTCATTGAGACTTTCCCTTATGTCATTAAACACAAGAAGGGAAAAGAAAATGTTATTCCTGATGCATTGTCTCGTCGCTATACTATGCTTTCACAACTTGACTTCAAAATATTTGGTTTGGAGACCATCAAAGATCAATATGTGCATGATGCTGATTTTAAAGATGTAATGCAGAATTGTAAAGAAGGAAGAATGTGGAACAAGTTTGTCGTTAACGATAGATTTGTGTTTCGTGCTAACAAGCTATGCATTCCAGCTAGCTCCGTTCGTCTTTTGTTGTTGCAGGAGGCGCATGGAGGAGGATTAATGGGACACTTTGGCGTGAAGAAGACGGAGGACGTACTTGCTACACATTTCTTTTGGCCAAAGATGAGACGGGATGTTGAGCGTTTTATTGCTCGATGCACTACATGTCAAAAAGCTAAGTCACGACTCAATCCTCATGGTTTATATATGCCTTTGCCTGTACCTAGTGGTCCTTGGGAGGATATATCTATGGACTTTGTTTTAGGTTTACCTCGAACAAAGAAGGGGAGGGATAGCATATTTGTTGTCGTGGATAGATTCTCGAAAATGGCACACTTTATACCATGTCATAAAAGCGATGATGCTGTTAATGTTGCTGATTTGTTCTTTCGTGAAATTATTCGCTTGCATGGTGTGCCAAATACTATTGTTTCAGATCGTGATACTAAATTTCTTAGCCACTTTTGGAGATGTTTATGGGCTAAGTTGGGGACTAAACTGCTTTTTAGTACTACTTGTCACCCCCAAACTGATGGACAAACTGAAGTAGTCAATAGAACGTTGTCTACTATGCTTAGGGCTGTTTTGAAGAATAATAAGAAAATGTGGGAGGAATGCTTGCCTCATATTGAATTTGCTTATAATCGTTCATTGCATTCTACTACTAAGATGTGCCCTTTTGAAGTTGTGTATGGTTTCCTACCTCGTGCACCTATTGATTTGTTGCCTCTTCCATCTTCGGAGAAGGTTAATTTTGATGCTAAACAACGTGTTGAATTGATTTTAAAAATGCATGAGTTAAATAGATTTCCTGATTTGCGCAAATAAAAGTTAATGCCACGTGCTGATGGTCCCTTTAAGGTGTTAGAGAAAATAAATGATAATGCATATAAAATTGAGCTGCCTGCAGATTTTGGGGTTAGTCCCACTTTTAACATTGCAGATTTGAAGCCTTATTTGGGTGAGGAAGATGAACTTCCGTCGAGGACGACTTCATTTCAAGAAGGGGAGGATGATGAGGACATCAATACAATTGTTACACCCACAGCCCCTGCTGCTATACATACTGGACCAATTACTAGAGCTCGTGCACGCCAACTAAATTACCAGGTACTTTCGTTTCTTGGTAATGATTCTAATGTTCATGAGAATATGATGCTGCCTAAATTGGATACATTTGTTTTGCTTACAAATGAAGGGCCTAGCTTGGAGAAGGATGAACATTGGGGCAAGAACAAGCATGGAGATGATGGCATGCGCAAGGGGAACAAGAACGGAGTTACAAGTGATGATTTCAGGACTTTGAAGCCACCATAATGGGTGCATGAAGCCTTGGACGAAATATACAAGATGCCACTTCATAAATTTCGTCCCGAGGCTATTTTAGGTGCTGCGTCACCTTATTATTGGGCCAGGCCCATGTAATTTCGAAATACATAAGTATAGGCTATTTTTAGAGTCCGTATGTGTGGGGAAACAAGAGATAGGGTTGATTTTCGGACCCCTCCACCAAGGGCCACGAAATTCCCCCCCTCTTCCTCCATATATACAGCCCTTAGGGCATCGTTTAGACTTTGGGTTTTGTTTAGATTAAAAGTTCGCCATAGCTGCAACTTCGCGTACTTCGTTTGTGTTCAACGACCAGACAAAGGCGTCACAGAACCCCACCTTGATCAATAAAGCTTTCATCTTATATTCGCAATATCCAGATTGCAATCTTAGTTTCTTGCTTGTTCTTCGTTTGCTCGCAGGAAACAGACCCTCGTGGTCAGGTTGATCGTGCTCCGGCGTGGTCAATAACCTCTCGGAGTTGGTTTAGCGATTGCTAAGGCGCGACGTCCTCGCACGTTCGTAGTCGGATCGTCAAAGTCGACTTCCACCAAAGCGAAATCCACCATCTCATCGAAAGACGGGACACCTCCGCCTCTATCACTTCCACCCCGTCAGCCCAGTCATCCGCCCCCAGCCCAGACATCCGACCCCTCGCGAAGTCCCAGACATCTGACCCAAAGCCCGGACATCCGGACCAGCCATATCCATAGAGCATCAGGACGGCGCCAGGCCAGCCCGGACATCCGGCCCGACATCCCGGACATCCGGCCCGATGCCCAGACGTCCGGCCTCCCCTGTCTACACATAGTGTAGGGCCGAGGCCCATGTACCCCTTCGTCCCCATAGACTATATATACTCCTCCTCCTCCCTCTTTCTAGGGTCAGTGTTGTGATAGCTCATATGTGAGATAGAGCCCCACTCATGCATACGGATCTACTCCACCGAGAGAGACCGTCGCCTCCTTGGAGAAGATCCATTTGGATTCAAGACCCCTAATGGGAAGAACCCTCATGACCTCCTCACGGAGAAGATCGTGCCACTTGTATCGTCCCTTGTTGGATTTGGACTGTGTGATCTCTATGTGTACTCGGGTCTAGCATATGTGTGACCGAATCTTGTTGGTTTGAGTGTTTCTCTCATGTTTCCCCTCGTGATTTCTCCTCGTGTTCTTCGTGTTCATCGTGGGATCCGCTCCTTTCCTGAAAGATCGGCCATCTCGGGTTCCACCCTACATCAGTTTGTGCCTTAAACCTACATGAAACATCTTCAGTGCCAAGTGGAGAACACCATACAAGGATCCAAGTCCCTCGACGAGTACTTCAAGGAGATTAAGAAATCCTTGCGACGAGCCTGCACGGACGACCCCATTTGGATGAAGTTCCACTTCATGATGGGATTGAATAATGACATCTCCAAGACTATCATCCTCGAGAACTACAAGTCCCTCATGATGCGGAGCATCCTACGGACATCACCATGTCAAGAGTCCATTTGGCAAGTGACACGTGCGACATCTACTTCACATACACAAAGGTGAATCATCTCCTTTACACGTGCTCACTTGACCCCTTCGAGGATGGTATACTACGTGACACTCCACTCGTGTGCATGCATAGGTATTGTCGGAATGGTACATATGACGAGGAGGAGTGCGAGCGCAAGTGTACAACTACACCATCCACGAGGGAAGCCTAGAAGAGAAGACAGAAAAAGGAGCTGCAAAGTCTACAGCGACCAAACGACCGGAAGCCGCCGGACGTCCGACCCTCTACAGCCGCCGGATGACCGACGAACACCGGACGTCCGACAAGTCCCAAGCACCAGATGTCCGACGCTCACCGGAAATCCGGTGCCACCCATCCTGAAGCAAAACGACGGACATCCGACGCCCTCCAGACGACCGGACCCCCGCGAGCGACCGGACGGTCGACCCTGCCTGTGCGCAGCCAGGCCTTTGGCCTTGTATCTCTCTCCCACTTACCCCTTCGTGGCTTAGACTATAAATAGACCTTCCCCTCATCCTTTCTGGGGTTAGCGTTGTGATAGCTCATATTAGAGATAGAGATACACTCATCCATATCGGGTCTACTCCACGAGAGAGACCGCGGCCCCTCTACGGAGAAGATCCATCTTTGGATTCAAGACCTCCTTGCGGAGAAGACCATCAAGACCTCCTCACGGAGAAGACCGGTTACCGTGTATCGTCCGTTGTTAACTTTGGATCTTGTATCTCCCTTTATGTTCATGGATCTAGCACTTGTGTGATCATTCTTGTTGGTTTGAGTGTTCTCTTGTGTTCCCCTTGTGATTTTCCCCTCGTTTCCCTCCTCGTGTTCTTCGTGTTCATTGCGGTATCCGCTTCTTTCGTGAAAGATCGGCCGATTAGGGTTCCCACCCTACATCATCTTGTATCTCCCCGTCTTTCGATGAGATGATGGATTTCGCTTTGGTGGAAGTCGACTTTGACGATCCGACTACGAACGTGCGAGGACGTCGCGCCTTAGCAATCGCTAAACCAACTCCGAGAGGTTATTGACCACGCCGGAGCACGATCAACCTGACCACGAGGGTCTGTTTCCTGCGAGCAAACGAAGAACAAGCAAGAAACTGAGATTGCAATCTGGATATTGCGAATATAAGATGAAAGCTTTATTGATCAAGGTGGGGTTCTGTGACGCCTTTGTCTGGTCGTTGAACACAAACGAAGTACGCGAAGTTGCAGCTATGGCGAACTTTTAATCTAAACAAAACCCCAAAGTCTAAACGATGCCCTAAGGGCTGTATATATGGAGGAAGAGGGGGGAATTTCGTGGCCCTTCGTGGAGGGGTCCGAAAACAACCCTATCTCTTGTTTCCCCACACATACGGACTCTAAAAATAGCCTATACTTATGTATTTCGAAATTACATGGGCCTGGCCCAATAATAAGGTGACGCAGCACCTAAAATAGCCTTGGGACGAAATTTATGAAGTGGCATCTTGTATATTTCGTCCAAGGCTTCATGCACCCATTATGGTGGCTTCAAAGTCCTGAAATCATCACTTGTAACTCCGTTCTTGTTCCCCTTGCGCATGCCATCATCTCCATGCTTGTTCTTGCTCCAATGTTCATCCTTCTCCAAGCTAGGCCCTTCATTTGTAAGCAAAACAAATGTATCCAATTTAGGCAGCATCATATTCTCATGAACATTAGAATCATTACCAAGAAACGAAAGTACCTGGTAATTTAGTTGGCGTGCACGAGCTCTAGTAATTGGTCCAGTATGTATAGCAGCATGGGCTGTGGGTGTAACAATTGTATTGATGTCCTCATCAATGAGCCACGTTGATCACGATTTTGGAGCCTCCCCTCGTTGTTTTCTAGCCTAATTTTGTTGAGTTATTCCCCAATTTTGAAAATCCCCACCAAAAATAGCCCCAATTTTTTTTGTGATTTGTTGGTTTGACAAAGTTTTGTTGGATTTGATCCATGGTTTTGCTTGGTTTCAAGTGGATCTAGCATCTCCCCAAGTTTCCACATATTTCATCCACAAAATCTCCACAATTTTGACCCCAAAATCCCCAAATTCCGCGCAAAATCGCGTCCCGAAACTTGCATCTCGCGTTGACCCTGACCCACCGGACGACCGACGTTTTATGGACGTCCGGAGCCCCAGGAAACACCGGACGTCCGACCTTTTCCGGACATCCGGATCCCTAACCCGAGCCAAATTTACGGATTTCCGACCCGACCGGACGTCCGACGACCGGACATCCATCCATTTTCGGACGTCCGTAACCTGTAAAAACTGACTTTGGTTGATTCTTGTTTCGGCCATAACTAATTCATCCGAACTCAGTTTTTGACGTTCTTTAGCTCGTATTGAAGCTCTTGACATCCCCCGTCCCAAAAAAATACTACCATCATCATTTCACTCCATCAAATTTTTAGAACTTTGGCATCTTTTCCTAGGACTTACACCACATCATCCGCTACACCACCACCGACTTTTCCAACCTAACCAATTTTGTTCCCCATCACATTAGTGGTTGGTTGAGGAGTAATTTGAGTCTCCTAAGGTGTTTTGGCTACTTAGGAACGGTTGCTTCTTCATCAACCACCACCACATCCGCATAGGCTTGCCCACCATACATTTCCGCCACCCCGACTTAACCCAATTTTGTTTGTATTGTGAGTTGTGTCTCCAAAGGTGTTTCGGCTATGATAGAGGCGGAGGTGTCCCGTCTTTCGATGAGATGATGGATTTCGGTTTGGTGGAAGTCGACTTTGACGATCCGACTACGAACGTGCGAGGACTTCGCGCCTTAGCAATCGCTAAACCAACTTCGAGAGGTTATTGACCACGCTGGAGCACGATCAACCTGACCACGAGGGTCTGTTTCCTGCGAGCAAACGAAGAACAAGCAAGAAACTGAGATTGCAATCTGGATATTGCGAATATAAGATGAAAACTTTATTGATCAAGGTGGGGTTCTGTGACGCCTTTGTCTGGTCGTTGAGCACAAACGAAGTACGCGAAGTTGCAGCTATGGCGAACTTTTAATCTAAACAAAACCCAAAGTCTAAACGATGCCCTAAGGGCTGTATATATGGAGGAAGAGGGGGGAATTTCGTGGCCCTTGGTGGAGGGGTCCGAAATCAACCCTATCTCTTGTTTCCCCACACATACGGACTCTAAAAATAGCCTATACTTATGTATTTCGAAATTACATGGGCCTGGCCCAATAATAAGGTGACGCAGCACCTAAAATAGCCTCGGGACGAAATTTATGAAGTGGCATCTTGTATATTTCGTCCAAGGCTTCATGCACCCATTATGGTGGCTTCAAAGTCCTGAAATCATCACTTGTAACTCCGTTCTTGTTCCCCTTGCACATGCCATCACCTCCATGCTTGTTCTTGCTCCAATGTTCATCCTTCTCCAAGCTAGGCCCTTCATTTGTAAGCAAAACAAATGTATCCAATTTAGGCAGCATCATATTCTCATGAACATTAGAATCATTACCAAGAAACGAAAGTACCTGGTAATTTAGTTGGCGTGCGCGAGCTCTAGTAATTGGTCCAGTATGTATAGCAGCAGGGCCTGTGGGTGTAACAATGGTATTGATGTCCTCATCAGGCTACTTAGGGGCCATGCTTCCAACTCCGACACTGTGTATACTCCACCACCTTACCCTCCATTTCCGTATTGCATACTCCACAACCCATCATTGCCATTCCGCAATTCCATTGGGCTTCCACAAAACCACCACCCATTCCCTCTGCCACCATTTCACATTTGAGATCTTGAGTTTGCGGTTTTTCCGTTTCCTAATGTGTTTTGGCTACTTAGGGACGAGTCTCCATCATCTTGGTATCTCCATCAAGATCACCGCCACTCATTATCGACAAGGACGGTAACCTCCATATCATCTTGGTATCGTGGTATCCCTCCATTGTATATTCCCTTGCCATTGCTTGATAACCCCTAGCCCATTTTGCGTCACTTGCCTATCGAGACTAGCCATTTGAGTATTGCCGGCAATATTACTTGTGCACATTAGTGATCTACACCTTCCATTGCATACATACCATACTGATAGAGGCTAAGGTGTCCCGATGTTTCGATGAGATGGTGGCTATCGTTTTCTGCGGGAGTCGACCTTGACGATCCGACTACGATCGTGCGAGACGTCGCGCCTTAGCAATCGCTAAACCAACTTCCGACGGTTATTGACCACGCCGGAGCACGATCAACCTGACCACGAGGGTATGTTTCCTGCGAGCAAACGAAGAACAAGCAAGAAACTGAGATTGCAATCGGGATATTGCGAATATAAGATGAAAGCTTTATTGATCAAGGTAGGGTTCTGTGACGTCTTGGTCTGGTCGTTGGACACAAACGAAGTACGCGAAGTTGCAGCTATGGCGAACTTTTAATCTAAACAAAACCCAAAGTCTAAACGACGCCCTAAGGGCTGTATATATGGAGGAAGAGGGGGAAACTTCGTGGCCCTTGAGGGTAGGGTCCGAAACCAACCCTAACTCTTGTTTCCCCACACATACGGACTCTAAAAATAGCCTATACTTAAGTATTTCGAAATTACATGGGCCTGGCCCATTAATAAGGTGACACAGCACCTAGAATAGCCTATGGACGAATATTATGAAGTGGCATCTTGTATATTTCGTCCAAGGCTTCATGCACTCCTTATGGCGGCTTCAAAGTCCTGAAATCATCACTTGTAACTCCGTTCTTGATCCCCTTGCGCATGCCATCAACTCCATGTGTGTTCTTGCTCCAATGTTCATCCTTCTCCAAGCTAGGCCCTTCATTTGTAAGCAAAACAAATGTATCCAATTTAGGCAGCATCATAATCTCATGAACATTAGAATCATTACCAAGAAATGAAAGTACCTGGTAATTTAATTGGCGTGCGCAGCTCTAGTAATTGGTCCAGTATGTATAGCAGCAGGGCCTGTGGGTGTAACAATGGTATTGATGTCCTCATCAGGCTACTTAGGGGCCATGCTTCCAACTCCGACACTGTGTATACTCCACCACCTTACCCTCCATTTCCACATTGCATACTCCACAACCCATCATTGCCATTCCGCAATTCCATTGGGCTTCCACAAAACCACCACCCATTCCCTCTGCCACCATTTCACATTTGAGATCTTGAGTTCGCGGTTTTTCCGTTTCCTAATGTGTTTTGGCTACTTAGGGACGAGTTTCCATCATCTTGGTATCTCCATCAAGATCACCGGCACTCATCATCGACAAGGATGGTAACCTCCATATCATCTTGGTATCGTGGTATCCCTCCATTGTATATTCCCTTGCCATTGCTTGATAACCCCTAGCCCATTTTGCGTCACTTGCCTATCGAGACTAGCCATTTGAGTATTGCCGGCAATATTACTTGTGCACATTAGTGATCTACACCTTCCATTGCATACATACCATACTGATAGAGGCTAAGGTGTCCTGATGTTTCGATGAGATGGTGGCTATCGTTTTCTGTGGGAGTCGACCTTGACGATCCGACTACGATCGTGCGAGACGTCGCGCCTTAGCAATCGCTAAACCAACTTCCAAGGGTTATTGACCACGCCGGAGCACGATCAACCTGACCACGAGGGTATGTTTCCTGCGAGCAAACGAAGAACAAGCAAGAAACTGAGATTGCAACCGGGATATTGCGAATATAAGATGAAAGCTTTATTGATCAAGGTAGGGTTCTGTGACGTCTTGATCTGGTCGTTGGACACAAACGAAGTACGCGAAGTTGCAGCTATGGCGAACTTTTAATCTAAACAAAACCCAAAGTCTAAACGACGCCCTAAGGGCTGTATATATGGAGGAAGAGGGGGAAATTTCGTGGCCCTTGAGGGTAGGGTCCGAAACCAACCCTAACTCTTGTTTCCCCACACATACGGACTCTAAAAATAGCCTATACTTAAGTATTTCGAAATTACATGGGCCTGGCCCATTAATAAGGTGACGCAGCACCTAGAATAGCCTTTGGACGAATATTATGAAGTGGCATCTTGTATATTTCGTCCAAGGCTTCATGCACTCCTTATGGCGGCTTCAAAGTCCTGAAATCATCACTTGTAACTCCGTTCTTGATCCCCTTGCGCATGCCATCAACTCCATGCGTGTTCTTGCTCCAATGTTCATCCTTCTCCAAGCTAGGCCCTTCATTTGTAAGAAAAACAAATGTATCCAATTTAGGCAGCATCATAATCTCATGAACATTAGAATCATTACCAAGAAATGAAAGTACCTGGTAATTTAATTGGCGTGCGCGAGCTCTAGTAATTGGTCCAGTATCTGTAACAGTTGGGGCTGTGGGTGTAACAATGGTATTGATGTCCTCATCATCCTCCCCTTCTTGAAATGAAGTCGTCCTCGACGGAAGCGCATCTTCCTCACCCAAATAAGGCTTCAAATCTGCAATGTTAAAAGTGGGACTAACCCCAAAATCTACAGGTAGCTCAAGTTTATATGCATTATCATTTATTTTCTCTAACACCTTAAAAGGACCATCAACACGTGGCATTAGCTTTGATTTGCGCAGATTAGGAAATCTATCTTTACGCAAATGTAACCAAACAAGATCTCCAGGCGCAAACACAACATGTTTTCTACCCTTATCTCCAGCAAGTTTATATTTAGCATTCATGCGCTCAATGTTTTCCTTAGTTAACTCATGCATTTTTACAATCAATTCAGAACGTTCTTTAGCATCAAAATTAACCTTCTCTGAAGATGGAAGAGGCAACAAATCAATAGGTGCACGAGGTAGGAAACCATACACAATTTCAAAAGGGCACATCTTAGTAGTAGAATGCAATGAACGATTATAAGCAAATTCAATATGAGGCAAGCATTCTTCCCACATTTTCTTGTTATTCTTCAAAACAGCCCTAAGCATAGTAGACAATGTTCTATTCACTACTTCAGTTTGTCCATCAGTTTGGGGGTGACAAGTAGTACTAAAAAGCAGCTTAGTCCCCAACTTAGCCCATAAACATCTCCAAAAGTGGCTAAGAAATTTAGTATCACGATCTGAAACAATAGTATTTGGCACACCATGTAAGCGAATAATTTCACGAAAGAACAAATCAGCAACATTAACAGCATCATCGCTTTTATGACATGATATAAAGTGTGCCATTTTCGAGAACCTATCCATGACAACAAATATGCTATCCCTCCCCTTCTTTGTTCGAGGTAAACCTAAAACAAAGTCCATAGATATATCCTCCCAAGGAACACTAGGTACAGGCAAAGGCATATATAAACCATGAGGATTGAGTCGTGACTTAGCTCTTTGACATGTAGTGCAGCGAGCAACAAAACGCTCAACATCCTGTCTCATCTTTGGCCAAAAGAAATGTGTAGCAAGTATATCTTCCGTCTTCTTGACGCCAAAGTGTCCCATTAATCCTCCTCCATGCGCCTCCTGCAACAACAAAAGACGAACGGAGCTAGCTGGAATGCATAGCTTGTTAGCACGAAACACAAATCCATCGTTAAGAACGAACTTGTTCCAAGTTCTCCCTTCCTTACAATTCTGCAATACATCTTTAAATTCAGCATCATGAACATATTGATCTTTGATGGTCTCCAAACCAAATATTTTAAAGTCAAGTTGTGAAAGCATAGTATAACGACGAGACAAGGCATCAGCAATAACATTTTCTTTACCCTTCTTGTGTTTAATGACATAAGGGAAAGTCTCAATGAATTCAACCCATTTAGCATGTCTACGGTTCAGTTTTGCTTGACTTCTAATGTGTTTCAAAGATTCATGATCAGAATGTATAACAAATTCCTTGGGCCATAAATAATGTTGCCATGTTTCTAAGGTCCGAACAAGAGCATATAATTATTTATCATAAGTAGAATAGTTCAGACTAGGCCCACTCAATTTTTCAGAAAAGTATGCAACAGGTTTTCCATCTTGTAATAACACACCTCCTAATCCAATTCCACTAGCATCACATTCAAGCTCAAAAGTCTTAATGAAATTAGGAAGTTGGAGTAAAGGAGCATGTGTCAACTTATCTTTCAATACCATGAAAGCTTCTTCCTGTGCGGTACCCCAAACAAAAGGCACATCCTTCTTTGTAAGCTCGTTGAGAGGTGCAGCAAAGGTGCCGAAATCTCTCACAAAACGCCTATAGAAACCAGCAAGGCCAAGGAAACTCCTCACTTGTGTGACCGTTTTGGGCTGCGGCCAACTCTCAATAGCTTCAATCTTGGCTTTATCAACTTCAATTCCCTGTGGAGTAACAACATAGCCAAGAAAAGATACTCGGTCGGTGCAAAAGGTGCACTTTCCAAGGTTTCCAAACAAACGTGCCTCACGTAGAGCAATAAAAACAGCACGTAAATGTTCCAAATGTTCCTCCAAAGATTTGCTATAAATCAATATGTCATCAAAGTAAACTACCACAAATCGTCCAATGAAAACACGTAAAACTTCGTTCATTAACCTCATGAAAGTACTAGGTGCATTAGTTAACCCAAAAGGCATGACTAACCACTCATATAATCCAAACTTAGTTTTAAATGTTGTTTTCCATTCATCTCCCAATTTCATACGAATTTGATGGTATCCACTACGCAAATCAACTTTGGAGAATATTGTAGAGCCACTCAATTCATCAAGCATATCATCTAGCCTAGGAATAGGATGACGATAACGAATAGTAATATTATTTATGCCTCTACAATCAACGCACATACGCGACGTACCATCCTTTTTCGGCACTAAAATGATAGGAACAGCACAAGGACTAAGGGATTCGCGTATATAACCTTTGTCGAGCAGTTCTTGTACTTGACGCATAATCTCCTTCGTCTCCTCTGGATTGGTACGGTATGGTGCACAGTTGGGTAGCGAAGCACCGGGAATTAAGTCAATTTGATGCTCAATCCCTCGAATAGGTGGTAATCCCGGTGGCACGTCTTGTGGAAAGACGTCAGCGAACTCCTGCAAAATGTTAGTGACAGCAGGGGGCAAAGAGGAAGGCACGTCCTCGAATGAAAATAATGCCTCTTTGCACACAAAAGCATAGCAAACAGATTTGCTAAAATCTAGCTCATCAATATCAGATTTGGTGGCAAGTAAACATGCACTTTTCAATTTAATTTCAGAAACAACAATAGATGGTTTATTATTAGGCTTCATTTGGTGCTCAAATTCTTTTGCCACAATCTGATTTTCACTCTTATTTGTCTCCTGTTTTGCTTTATTAGCTCTATTAATATCATCTTTCAAAATGGAATCAGGAGTCATAGGAAGCAAAGTAATATTTTTATCGTTATGAACAAGAGTATACTGATTGTTTCTACCATGGTGTACAGAATTTTTATCAAATTGCCATGGTCTACCAAGTAATAAGGAACATGCTTGCATAGGTACCACATCACAATCAACATAATCAGCATATGTAGAGATACTAAAATGCACACGAACAGTACGTGTTACCTTAACCTTGCTGCTGTTGTTGAACCATTGGATGTAGTAAGGATGTGGATGTGGTCTTGTGGTGAGAGATAGCTTCTCCACCATCTCCATGCTAGCCAAGTTATTGCAGCTCCCTCCATCTATGATCACGCGAACAGAACGTTCCTTCACAACTCCCTTTGTATGGAACAAATTATGCCTCTGATTTTGCTCAGCTTGTGTAACCTGCACACTCAAAACACGTTGAGCAACTAAACATTCATACCTGTCAGCATCTTCAGGAGCCATGTATTGCGTCTCATGATCAGAATCGTCTCCACCGTGTTCGTCACGTGTAATAAGAGCCAAAGTCTCCTCATCATAGTCACTAGCGGACTCATACCCACCATCCTCAGTAACAATCATCACACGCTTAGATGGGCATTCTCTCGCATAATGACCTCCACCCTTGCAACATCGACAAATAATATCAAGTGTTTGCCCTGATAATATTCTTCTACAGAATTTTTTCCCTGTCTTAAGCGCTGCAATTTTTGAAGTAATTCACGTTGATAATATGGTGGAACCCAACGAGTACGCATAGCAGTTTTCAAAGCAGCCCAAGTAGCCGGAATAGGATATAATCTACAATGCTCAGACCACCAAACACATGCAAAACTAGTGAATGCACAAACAGCAATAGGAACACGTCTCTCCTCGGGATATTGTAAACATGTAAATCGTTGTTCAGTTTCTAACTCCCAAGTAAGATATATATCAGGAACATATCTACCCTCAAATGGTGGAATATTCAATTTTAGTTTAGGGAGATGGTCATGATCTCGTACCTGAGGGTGAGCCCTACCATTGCCATTATTTGCATGTGGACGACCTGGTGGTTGCTGTGCTGGTGGTGGCACGTAGTTCTGATTTTGATCAACCTTATCCTCATAATCTCCCACATAATCATCCTCCTGCACATCAGTAGTAGGAGCCACAGAAGTATCAACAGCAGCACCAGCAGTTTGGCCCGACTGAAGAGGGACACGGCTCGCTCGGCGGAGGGCTGTTTCCCGACATGGAGGTAGTCGGTGTTGTTGCTGTTGTTGCAGAGGTGCGGCAGGAGCAGCCGGTGGTGGTGGTGGAAAACGCGAAAGCAATTCAGCAAACTTGTTATCGAGCTTTGTTTCAAACGTCTTCTCCATGCCATCTATCTTCTCCATGGCCTCTTCAAATCTGTTTATCACATCTTGCACCTGTACACTCATCATTTGCTGAAACGTATCATGAAGCTCCTTGTTCGTCAAGTTCTCCGAGTCAGTCTCGTCGGATTGTGATCCTGGCATGGTTAGCAGCAATAGAAACACACAAGAATATGATCCTACAGACTACTAACAAGTGGTGGTGGTGGCGGGTGTCACAAATCTGTCAAGCAAATCTCAAATTCTTACCAGTTCTTACCCAGCAGCAGGCGGTGATCGGCAACCGTTATAGTCAAAACTCTCAAAAGCTTGGATAAAGCGATTGCCAGGGAGAGTCAAACGCACGACGTAGATGTATGTGGAGCTGGGAAGGCTTATAGTACGGTAGCAAAAAGGGTCAGCAATAATCAATTCAGAGATGCAAAGTTGAATAAATGCTCAACGACGGTACTGTGCTGGTCCTAGGCTAGACCGTGCTAGAGATGCGAGCCTAGAACACTAACAAAATCACGGCGCTGCACGTAAATAAGGGAAAAGCACACTCTGGAATATTTTTTTTGCTCTTTTTTTTTGCGCTCCTTTTTTTTGCGCTCCTCTTTTTTTTGCGAAATATCACTATAATGGCGAGTGTCTCAAAACTCTTCCCTCGTCAAACTGATAGGATGGGCACGAAATTTTTTTTTCACTTTTTTTTCGGAAATCAGGGCAGCGACGACGAAAAAGTGCGATAAAAAATCACTATGATGGCACGTGGCTCAAAAGACTCAGAAAAGCCTAAAAATAGGATGGGGAAAAAATTTGCCCGTGAAAATTTTGGCCTAAAAACTGCCCGGGGGTCTCCAGACTCTTTTTTTTTCCGAGACCTACGCAGGCAAGGAAACACGAATCGGAATTTAGATTGATCTCAAGAACCAACCTAATATGAGAAGAACTCGGATTGGTGGTGGATATATGGTTGTGGTATATGGCAGCGGTGGTGGTATATGGTAGCGGTGGTGGTATATGGATACAGATTGGTGGTGGTATATGGATACGGATTGGTGGTGGTATATGGATATGGATTCAGAGTGGTGGCGGATAAGCAAAAGTGGTAGATGGGCGATGATGATGGTGCGGCGGCGGCGTGACAACTTATGACCAGAACTCGAAACTCTAAAAGACTAGACTCTAAGACCAGCAACTTGACACGACGATGCAACCGCAAATTCAACAAAGCAAAAACCCTGAAAAGATTATGCAAAGGCTCAGATTGGTTCGGATATGATGAACTAACCCTAAATTTTTTCGTGGCTTTTTCGTGGACTGTAGGTATGAAGAACAGACTCGATCTAAGCTACGAAAAACTGTAAAATCTCACCGAGCAACCTGGAAATCTGATACTACTTGATAGAGGCTAAGGTGTCCCGATGTTTCGATGAGATGGTGGCTATTGTTTTCTGTGGGAGTCGACCTTGACGATCCGACTACGATCGCGCGAGACGTCGCGCCTTAGCAATCGCTAAACCAACTTCCGAGGGTATTGACCATGCCGGAGCACGATCAACCTGACCACGAGGGTCTGTTTCCTGCGAGCAAACAAAGAACAAGCAAGAAACTGAGATTGCAATCGGGATATTGCGAATATAAGATGAAAGCTTTATTGATCAAGGTGGGGTTCTGTGACGTCCTGGTCTGGTCGTTGGACACAAACGAAGTACACGAAGTTGCAGCTATGGCAAACTTTTAATCTAAAAAAAACCCAAAGTCTAAACGATGCCCTAAGGGCTGTATATATGGAGGAAGAGGGGGGAATTTCGTGGCCCTTGAGGGTGGGGTCCGAAACCAACCCTAACTCTTGTTTCCCCACACATATGGACTCTAAAAATAGCCTATACTTAAGTATTTCGAAATTACATGGGCCTGGCCCATTAATAAGGTGACGCAGCACCTAGAATAGCCTATGGACGAATATTATGAAGTGGCATCTTGTATATTTCGTCCAAGGCTTCATGCACTCCTTATGGCGGCTTCAAAGTCCTGAAATCATCACTTGTAACTCTGTTCTTGATCCCCTTGCGCATGCCATCAACTCCATGCGTGTTCTTGCTCCAATGTTCATCCTTCTCCAAGCTAGGCCCTTCATTTGTAAGCAAAACAAATGTATCCAATTTAGGCAGCATCATAATCTCATGAACATTAGAATCATTACCAAGAAACGAAAGTACCTGGTAATTTAATTGGCGTGCGCGAGCTCTAGTAATTGGTCCAGTATATGTAACAGTAGGGGCTGTGGGTGTAACAATGGTATTGATGTCCTCTTCACATACCATATCATATTGGTATCATATCATCTCGTGTGCCACAAGTTTGTTCCCACATATATACAATTGCTATCTTGGTTTGTGCACTGTGCAAAAGTGGCCATACAAAAAAAATAAGCTTTTAAGCAAAAGAGTGAGCAAAGAAACTTGTAAGCAATAGACATAGCATCATACCACATTGCATATAAGATCATCTTGGATCACCTTGTGAGAAACAATGGGAACCATACATACATAGAATACTAGGGATAAAAAGTTATCCATTTTGCATCTTATAGGTTGTGCACAAGTGTCGTATCCGGCTATTGAGAAATCGTGCTAGCGTCTCTCTTGAGTTGTGCAGCACGAGCGTTTTCCGTGGATTCCACATTTTGAGCTCATCCTTGGTTGCACAACCCCATTTATCTATCCGTGTGTGTGTTTCCGTGTGCCACATATTGCTATTGGTCTACTTGTTTCACTTGCGAATTTGTGAATCTCTTTCAACATTATTGACTCTTGCTAACATTTTACATCAAACTTTTGTGCCACTATCCTCACCGACCTCCACCATAATCCTTACTTGTGTAGGTGTGATAGAGGCAAAGGTGTCCCGTCTTTCGATGAGATGATGGATATCGCTTTGGTGGAAGTCGACTTTGACGATCCGACTACGAACGTGCGAGGACGTCGCGCCTTAGCAATCGCTAAACCAACTCCGAGAGGTTATTGACCACGCCGGAGCACGATCAACCTGACCACGAGGGTCTGTTTCCTGCGAGCAAACGAAGAACAAGCAAGAAACTAAGATTGCAATCTGGATATTGCGAATATAAGATGAAAGCTTTATTGATCAAGGTGGGGTTCTGTGACGCCTTTGTCTGGTCGTTGAACACAAACGAAGTACGCGAAGTTGCAGCTATGGCGAACTTTTAATCTAAACAAAACCCAAAGTCTAAACGATGCCCTAAGGGCTGTATATATGGAGGAAGAGGGGGGAATTTCGTGGCCCTTGGTGGAGGGGTCCGAAATCAACCCAATCTCTTGTTTCCCCACACATACGGACTCTAAAAATAGCCTATACTTATGTATTTCGAAATTACATGGGCCTGGCCCAATAATAAGGTGACGCAGCACCTATAATAACCTCGGGACGAAATTTATGAAGTGGCATCTTGTATATTTCGTCCAAGGCTTCATGCGCCCATTATGGTGGCTTCAAAGTCCTGAAATCATCACTTGTAACTCCGTTCTTGTTCCCCTTGCGCATGCCATCATCTCCATGCTCGTTCTTGCTCCAATGTTCATCCTTCTCCAAGCTAGGCCCTTTATTTGTAAGCAAAACAAATGTATCCAATTTAGACAGCATCATATTCTCATGAACATTAGAATCATTACCAAGAAACGAAAGTACCTGGTAATTTAGTTGGCGTGCAAGAGCTCTAGTAATTGGTCCAGTATGTATAGCAGCAGGGCCTGTGGGTGTAACAATTGTATTGATGTCTAAAATCAGGAAGTTGGAGTAAAGGAGCATGTGTCAACTTATCTTTCAATACCGTGAAGGCTTCTTCCTGTGCGGTACCCCAAACAAAAGGCACATCCTTCTTTGTAAGCTCGTTGAGAGGTGCAGCAATGGTGCTGAAATCTCTCACAAAACGCCTATAGAATCCAGCGAGGCCAATAAAACTCCTCACTTGTGTGACCGTTTTGGGCTGCGGCCAACTCTCAATAGCTTCAATTTTGGCTTTATCAACTTCAATTCCCTGTGGAGTAACAACATAGCCAAGAAAAGATACTCGGTCGGTGCAAAAGGTGCACTTCCCAAGGTTACCAAACAAACGTGCATCACGTAGAGCAATAAAAACAGCACGTAAATGTTCCAAATGTTCTTCCAAAGATCTGCTATAAATCAGTATATCATCAAAATAGACTACCACAAATCGTCCAATGAAAGCACGTAAAACTTCGTTCATTAGTCTCATGAAAGTACTAGGCGCATTAGTTAACCCAAAAGGCATGACTAACCACTCATATAATCCAAACTTAGTTTTAAATGCCGTTTTCCATTCATCTCCCAATTTCATACGAATTTGATGGTAGCCACTACGCAAATCAACTTTGGAGAATATTGTAGAGCCACTCAATTGATCAAGCATATCATCTAGCCTAGGAATAGGATGACGATAACGAATAGTAATATTATTAATTCCTCTACAATCAACACACATACGTGATGTACCATCCTTTTTCGGCACTAGAATAATAGGAACAGCACAAGGACTAAGGGATTCGCGTATATAACCTTTGTCGAGAAGCTCTTGTACTTGACGCATAATCTCCTTCGTCTCCTCTGGATTGGTACGGTATGGTGCACGGTTTGGCGGTGAAGCACCGGGAATTAAGTCAATCTGATGCTCAATCCCTCGAATAGGCGGTAATCCCGGTGGCACGTCTTGTGGAAAGACGTCAGCGAACTCCTGCAAAATGTTAGTGACAGCAGGAGGCAAAGAGGAAGGCACGTCCTCGAATGAAAATAATGCCTCTTTGCACACAAAAGCATAGCAAACAGATTTGCTGAAATCTAACTCATCAATATCAGATTTGGTGGCAAATAAACATGCACTTTTCAATTTAATTTCAGAAGCAACACTAGATGGTTTATTATTAGGCTTCATTTGTTGCTCAAATTCTTTTGCCACAATCTGATTTTCACTCTTATTCTTCTCCTGTTTTGCTTTATTAGCTCTATTAATATCATCTTTCAAAATGGAATCAGGAGTCATAGGAAGCAAAGTAATATTTTTATCCTTATGAACAAGAGTATAGTGATTGTTTCTACCATGGTGTACAGAATTTTTATCAAATTGCCATGGTCTACCAAGTAATAAGGAACATGCTTGCATAGGTACCACATCACAATCAACATAATCAGCATAAGTAGAGATACTAACATGCACACGAACAGTACTTGTTACCTTAACCTTGCCGCTGTTGTTGAACCATTGGATGTAGTAAGGATGTGGATGTGGTCTTGTGGTGAGAGAAAGCTTCTCCACCATCTCCATGCTAGCCAAGTTGTTGCAGCTCCCTCCGTCTATGATGACGCGCACAGAACGTTCCTTCACAACTCCCTTGGTATGGAACAAATTGTGCCTCTGATTTTGCTCAGCTTGTGTGACCTGCACACTCAAAACACGTTGAGCAGCTAAACATTCATACCTGTCAGCGTCTTCAGGAGCCATGTATTGCGTCTCATGATCAGAATCATCTCCACCATGTTCTTCACGTGTAATAAGAGCCAAAGTCTCCTCATCATAGTCACTAGCGGACTCATATCCACCATCCGCGGTAGCAATCATCACACGCGGAGATTTGCATTCTCTCGCATAATGACCTCCTCCCTTACAACGACGACAAATAATATCACTTGTGTGCCCTGTTGATGCCATGGAAGAAGAAGAACGCTGTGCAGGCCCCGCAGGTGCGCTCTTGGCAGATAATGGTGGTTGTGCCTGTTTTCTTGTATCACGGCTGGAGGTGGCACCGGATGGAGGTGCTGGTGCAGTTGAAGTAGAAGATGCACGTGGTGTCCATGATGAAGGTCGGACTGCAGAAAAGTTAGTTCGCCCCAATGCTTGTCGATCCTGCACTTCACGTTCAGCTTTACAAGCAAGATGGAATAAACGAGTGATATTAGTATACTCCTTATAGTCTAGAATGGTCTGAATCTCTCTATTTAATCCCCCAGAAAACGTGCAAGCATAGCTTCATTCTCCTCAACAATACCACATCTAATCATGCCAGTTTGTAATTCCTGATAATATTCTTCTACAGAATTTTTTCCTTGTCTTAAACGCTGCAATTTTTGAAGCAATTCACGTTGATAATATGGTGGAACCCAACGCGTACGCATAGCAGTTTTCAAAGCAGCCCAAGTAGTTGGAATAGGATATAATCTACAATGTTCAGACCACCATACACATGCAAAACTAGTGAAAGCACAAACAGCAGCAGCAACTCGTCTCTCCTCAGGATATTGTAAACATGTAAATCGTTGTTCAGTTTCTAACTCCCAAGTAAGATATATATCAGGAACATATCTACCCTCAAATGGTGGAATATTCAATTTCAGTTTAGGAATATGGACATCATCTCGTACCTAAGCTGGTGGTGCAGGCCTACCATTACGAATATATACCTGAGGTCGACCTGCTGGTGGTGGTGCTGGTGGCTGCTCGTAGATCTGATTTTGATCAACCTCATCCTCATAATCGCCCGCATACTCATCATCCTCCTGGGTACCAGCAACAGCAGTAGCAGGAGCCACAGAAGTATCAACAGCAGCACCAACAGTTTGGCCAAACGCAAGAGGAACACGGCTCGCTCGGCGAAGGTCTATTTCGCGACGTGGAGGTAGTCGTTGTTGTTGTTGTTGGAGAGGTGCGTTAGGTGCAGCGGGTGGTGGTGGTGGAAGACGCGCGAGCAATTCATTAAATTTGTTATCGAGCTTTGTTTCGAACGTCTTCTCAAGGCCAGTGATCTTCTCCATGGCCTCTTCAAAATTGTTCAGCACATCTTGCACCTGTTCAGTCATCATTTGCTGAAACTTATCATGAAGCTCCTTGTTCGATAAATTCTCCCAGTCAATCTCGTCGGCTTGTGATCCTGGCATGGTTAGCAGCAATAGAAACACACAAGAATATGATCCTACAGACTACGAACAAGTGGTGGTGGTGGGTGTCACAAATCCGTCAGGCAAAACTCAAATTCTTACCAGTTCTTACCCAGAAACAGGCGGTGATCGGCAACCGTTGTAGTCACAACTCACAAAGCTTGGATAGAGCGATTACCAGGGAGAGTCAAACGCACGACGTAGATGTATGTGGAGCTGGGAAGGCTTATACTATGGTAGCAAAAAGGGTCAGCAATAATCAATTCAGAGATGCAAAGTTGAATAAACGCTCAACGACGGTACTGTGCTGGTCCTAGGCTAGACTGTGCTAGAGACGCGAGCCTAGAACACCAACAAAATCACGGCGCGGCACGTAAACAAGGGAAAAGCATACTCTGAATTTTTTTTGCTCTTTTTTTTTGCGCTCTTTTTTTTTGCGTTGCTTTTTTTTTTGCGAAAAATCACTATAATGGCGAGTATCTCAAAACTCTTCCTAGCTCAAACTGACAGGATGGGCACGAAATTTTTCGACCAATTTTTTTTTTCGACTGCCCGGACCCAAAAACTGGAAACGGGTCAAAAAAAACTTCCTATAATGGCACCTGTCTCAAAACACTCAGAAACACCTAAAAATAGGATAGCCAGAAAATTTTTCGAAATGCGTTTTCGAAAAATTTTGGGCCTAAACGGAGCGTGGCTACCCGACTCTTTTTTTTTTCGAAACCTACTCCGGCGAGGAAACACGAATCGGAAACTAGATGGATCTCGAAAACAAACCTAATATGCAAGGAAATCGGATTGGTGGTGGATATATGGTGGTGGTATATGGCAGCGGTGATGGTAGCGGTGGTAGTATATGGATATGGATCAATGGTGGTATATGGACACGGATTGGTGGTAGTATATGGATACGGATTCGGAGCGGTGGTGGTAGATGGCAGGGGCGATGATGATGGTGCGGCGGCGGCGTGACAACTTATGACCAGAACTCGAAACTCTAAAAGACTAGACGCTAAGACCAGCAACTAGACCGACGATGCAACCGCAAATTCAACAAAGCAAAACCCTAAAAAGATTATGCAAAGGCTCAGATTGGTTCGGATATGATGAACTAACCCTAATTTTTTTGTGGCTTTTTCGTGGACTATAGGTATGAAGACAGACTCGATCTAAACTACGAAAAACTGTAAAATCTCACCGAGCAACCTGGAAATCTGATACCACTTGATAGAGGCAAAGGTGTCCCGTCTTTCGATGAGATGATGGATATCGCTTTGGTGGAAGTCGACTTTGACGATCCGACTACGAACGTGCGAGGACGTCGCGCCTTAGCAATCGCTAAACCAACTCCGAGAGGTTATTGACCACGCCGGAGCACGATCAACCTGACCACGAGGGTCTGTTTCCTGCGAGCAAACGAAGAACAAGCAAGAAACTGAGATTGCAATCTGGATATTGCGAATATAAGATGAAAGCTTTATTGATCAAGGTGGGGTTCTGTGACGCCTTTGTCTGGTCGTTGGACACAAACGAAGTACGCGAAGTTGCAGCTATGGCGAACTTTTAATCTAAACAAAACCCAAAGTCTAAACGATGCCCTAAGGGCTGTATATATGGAGGAAGAGGGGGGAATTTCGTGGCCCTTGGTGGAGGGGTCCGAAATCAACCCTATCTCTTGTTTCCCCACACATACGGACTCTAAAAATAGCCTATACTTATGTATTTCGAAATTACATGGGCCTGGCCCAATAATAAGGTGATGCAGCACCTAAAATAGCCTCGGGACAAAATTTATGAAGTGGCATCTTGTATATTTCGTCCAAGGCTTCATGCACCCATTATGGTGGCTTCAAAGTCCTGAAATCATCACTTGTAACTCCGTTCTTGTTCCCCTTGCGCATGCCATCATCTCCATGCTTGTTCTTGCTCCAATGTTCATCCTTCTCCAAGCTAGGCCCTTCATTTGTAAGCAAAACAAATGTATCCAATTTAGGCAGCATCATATTCTCATGAACATTAGAATCATTACCAAGAAACGAAAGTACCTGGTAATTTAGTTGGCGTGCACGAGCTCTAGTAATTGGTCCAGTATGTATAGCAGCAGGGGCTGTGGGTGTAACAATTGTATTGATGTCCTCATCACTAGCGGACTCATATCCACCATCCGCGGTAGCAATCATCACACGCGGAGATTTGCATTCCCTCGCATAATGACCTCCTCCCTTACAACGACGACAAATAATATCACTTGTGTGCCCTGTTGATGCCATGGAAGAAGAAGAACGCTGTGCAGGCCCCGCAGGTGCGCTCTTGGCAGATAATGGTGGTTGTTCCTGTTTTCTTGTATCACGGCTGTAGGAGGCACCTGATTGAGGTGCTGGTGCAGTTGAAGTAGAAGATGCACGCGGCGTCCATGAGGAAGGTCGGCCTGCAGAAAAGTTAGTTCGCGCCAATGCTTGTCGATCCTGCACTTCACGTTCAGCTTTACAAGCAAGATGGAATAAACGAGTGATATTAGTATACTCCTTATAGTCTAGAATGGTCTGAATCTCTCTATTTAATCCACCCATAAAACGTGCAAGCATAGCTTCATTCTCCTCAACAATACCACAGCGAATCATGCCAGTTTGTAATTCCTGATAATATTCTTCTATAGAATTTTTTCCTTGTCTTAAACGCTGCAATTTTTGAAGCAATTCACGTTGATAATATGGTGGAACCCAACGCGTACGCATAGCAGTTTTCAAAGCAGCCCAAGTAGTTGGAATAGGATATAATCTACAATGTTCAGACCACCATACACATGCAAAACTAGTGAAAGCACAAACAGCAGCAGCAACTCGTCTCTCCTCAGGATATTGTAAACATGTAAATCGTTGTTCAGTTTCTAACTCCCAAGTAAGATATATATCAGGAACATATCTACCCTCAAATGGTGGAATATTCAATTTCAGTTTAGGAATATGGACATCATCTCGTACCTGAGGTGGTGGTGCAGGCCTACCATTACGAATATATACCTGAGGTCGACCTGCTGGTGGTGGTGCTGGTGGCTGCTCGTAGATCTAATTTTGATCAACCTCATCCTCATAATCGCCCGCATACTCATCATCCTCCTGGGTACCAGCAACAGCAGTAGCAGGAGCCACAGAAGTATCAACAGCAGCACCAACAGTTTGGCCAAACGCAAGAGGAACACGGCTCGCTCGGCGAAGGTCTATTTCGCGACGTGGAGGTAGTCGTTGTTGTTGTTGTTGTTGTTGGAGAGGTGCGTTAGGTGCAGCGGGTGGTGGTGCTGGAAGACGCGCGAGCAATTCACTAAATCTGTTATTGAGCTTTGTTTCGAACATCTTCTCAAGGCCAGTGATCTTCTCCATGGCCTCTTCAAAATTGTTCAGCACATCTTGCACCTGTTCAGTCATCATTTGCTGAAACTTATCATGAAGCTCCTTGTTCGATAAATTCTCCCAGTCAATCTCGTCGGCTTGTGATCCTGGCATGGTTAGCAGCAATAGAAACACACAAGAATATGATCCTACAGACTACGAACAAGTGGTGGTGGTGGGTGTCACAAATCCGTCAAGCAAAACTCAAATTCTTACCAGTTCTTACCCAGCAGCAGGCGGTGATCGGCAACCGTTGTAGTCAAAAACTCTCAAAGCTTGGATAGAGCGATTACCAGGGAGAGTCAAACGCACGACGTAGATGTATGTGGAGCTGGGAAGGCTTATAATATGGTAGCAAAAAGGGTCAGCAATAATCAATTCAGAGATGCAAAGTTGAATAAACGCTCAACGACGGTACTGTGCTGGTCCTAGGCTAGACTGTGCTAGAGACGCGAGCCTAGAACACTAACAAAATCACGGCGCGGCACGTAAACAAGGGAAAAGCACACTCTGGAATTTATTTTTTCGCTCTTTTTTTTTTGCGCTCTTTTTTTTTGCGAAAAATCACTATAATGGCGAGTGTCTCAAAACTCTTCTTAGCGCAAACTGACAGGATGGGCACGAAATTTTTTTTGACCAATTTTTTTTTGACTGCCCGGACCCAAAAACTGGAAACGGGTCAAAAAAAACTTCCTATAATGGCACCTGTCTCAAAACACTCAGAAACACCTAAAAATAGGATAGCCAGAAAATTTTTCGAAAAATGCGTTTTCGAAAAATTTTGGGCCTAAACGGAGCGTGGCTACCCGACTCTTTTTTTTTTCGAAACCTACTCCGGCAAGGAAACACGAATCGGAATCTAGATGGATCCCGAAAACAAACCTAATAAGCAAAGAACTCGGATTGGTGGTGGATATATGGTGGTGGTATATAGCAGCGGTGGTGGTAGCGGTGGTAGTATATGGATATGGATCGGTGGTGGTATATGGACACGGATTGGTGGTGGTATATGGATACGGATTCGGTGCGGTGGTGGTAGATGGCAGGGGCGATGATGATGGTGCGGCGGCGGCGTGACAACTTATGACCAGAACTCGAAACTCTAAAAGACTAGACTCTAAGACCAGCAACTAGACACGACGATGCAACCGCAAATTCAACAAAGCAAAACCCTAAAAAGATTATGCAAGGCTCAGATTGGTTCGGATATGATGAACTAACCCTAATTTTTTTTGTGGCTTTTTCGTGGACTATAGGTATGAAGAACAGACTCGATCTAAACTACGAAAAAACTGTAAAATCTCACCGAGCAACCTGGAAATCTGATACCACTTGATAGAGGCGAGGGTCCCGATCTTTCGATGAGATGGTGGATTTCGCTTTGGTGGAAGTCGACTTTGACGATCCGACTACGAACGTGCGAGGACGTCGCGCCTTAGCAATCGCTAAACCAACTCCGAGAGGTTATTGACCACGCCGGAGCACGATCAACCTGACCACGAGGGTCTGTTTCCTGCGAGCAAACGAAGAACAAGCAAGAAACTGAGATTGCAATCTGGATATTGCGAATATAAGATGAAAGCTTTATTGATCAAGGTGGGGTTCTGTGACGCCTTTGTCTGGTCGTTGAACACAAACGAAGTACGCGAAGTTGCAGCTATGGCGAACTTTTAATCTAAACAAAACCCAAGGAAAAGCTACTAGATGGATCTACTTATATAGGAGCAAGGGGTGGCGGCCAAGGAGGTGGGAGGACGTCCCAAGGCAGCCTAAAACTAAATCTAGGTCGTACAAGGCCAATGGGCCCAAGTGGAGGTGATGTAACACCTTTGGACTTGTAGTTTGACTCGGATTCTGCTGCAGCATCAGATTGTTTCGTCCACAACTCAACGCTCCGGACGAATTTGAAGGTGATTCCAATTGGGTTGGAAAGTGATAGAGGCAAAGGTGTCCCGTCTTTCAATGAGATGGTGGATTTCGCTTTGGTGGAAGTCGACTTTGACGATCCGACTACGAACGTGCGAGGACGTCGCGCCTTAGCAATCGCTAAACCAACTCCGAGAGGTTATTGACCACGCCGGGGCACGATCAACCTGACCACGAGGGTCTGTTTCCTGCGAGCAAACGAAGAACAAGCAAGAAACTAAGATTGCAATCTGGATATTGCGAATATAAGATGAAAGCTTTATTGATCAAGGTGGGGTTCTGTGACGCCTTTGTCTGGTCGTTGAACACAAACGAAGTACGCGAAGTTGCAGCTATGGCGAACTTTTAATCTAAACAAAACCCAAAGTCTAAACGATGCCCTAAGGGCTGTATATATGGAGGAAGAGGGGGGAAATTCGTGGCCCTTGGTGGAGGGGTCCGAAATCAACCCTATCTCTTGTTTCCCCACACATACGGACTCTAAAAATAGCCTATACTTATGTATTTCGAAATTACATGGGCCTGGCCCAATAATAAGGTGACGCAGCACCTAAAATAGCCTCGGGACGAAATTTATGAAGTGGCATCTTGTATATTTCGTCCAAGGCTTCATGCACCCATTATGGTGGCTTCAAAGTCCTGAAATCATCACTTGTCACTCCGTTCTTGTTTCCCTTGCGCATGCCATCATCTCCATGCTTGTTCTTGCTCCAATGTTCATCCTTCTCCAAGCTAGGCCCTTCATTTGTAAGCAAAACAAATGTATCCAATTTAGGCAGCATCATATTCTCATGAACATTAGAATCATTACCAAGAAACGAAAGTACCTGGTAATTTAATTGGCGTGCACGAGCTCTAGTAATTGGTCCAGTATGTATAGCAGCAGGGGCTGTGGGTGTAACAATTGTATTGATGTCCTCATCACGCCGTGACCTCATTAGTGTTCTAGGCTCGCGTCTCTAGTCCGTTCTTGCCTAGGACCAGCACAGTACCGTCGTTGAGCGTTTATTCAACATTGCATCTTTGAATTGATTATTGCTAATCTTTTGCTACCATATATAGCCAACCCAGCTCCACATATTTCTACACCGTGTATACGTACGCTCCCCTGGCAATCGCTTTACTCAATATTCGGAGTTACTTGACACCGCTGGTTGCCGATCACCGCCTGCTGCATGGTAAGAACTTGTAAGACATTGATATTTGCTTTACTGTGAGCGTTTTACCACCACATCCTAGTAGTTATAGGAACATTATTTTTGGGTTTTGTTTCTTGTTCTACTAATCATGACAGGATCCAGAGTCAATTCATGGGCTTTGTCGATCGCGGGAGACGTGCCACCACCTTTGCAAATACCACAACCGTCACGAGAGATGCACAAACATCCAAATGCACATGATCAGGTTAATGTATCTATACCACCATTTAATGGCCGTTTTAAACCTGCTTTATATATTGAATGGGAGTTTGACATAAAAAATATATTTGCTTCCCATAATTTCGATGAACATAAAAAGGTTAAGGTTGCGGTTGGTTCTTTCACTGGTTATGCTTTGGTTTGGTGGAGTGAATATTGTCGGTTACACCCTGATTATATACCTACTACTTGGGATGATTTGAAACTTGCCATGCGACATACTTTCGTCCCTGCTTATTATACTCGTGACATGATTAAGAAGTTGCAACACTTAAAACAAGGTAGTGAAACTGTAACAAAATATTATGATGATTTACAAACTACCTTGTTGCATTCCTCTTTAGAAGAAAGTGAAGATGATTTTATGGATAGATTTTGGGGAGGATTAAACCGTGATATTCAAGAGATACTAATTCATGAAGAGTGTTATTGATAGAGGCAAAGGTGTCCCGTCTTTCGATGAGATGGTGGATTTCGCTTTGGTGGAAGTCGACTTTGACGATCCGACTACGAACGTGCGAGGACGTCGCGCCTTAGCAATCGCTAAACCAACTCCGAGAGGTTATTGACCACGCCGGAGCACGATCAACCTGACCACGAGGGTCTGTTTCCTGCGAGCAAACGAAGAACAAGCAAGAAACTAAGATTGCAATCTGGATATTGCGAATATAAGATGAAAGCTTTATTGATCAAGGTGGGGTTCTGTGACGCCTTTGTCTGGTCGTTGAACACAAACGAAGTACGCGAAGTTGCAGCTATGGCGAACTTTTAATCTAAACAAAACCCAAAGTCTAAACGATGCCCTAAGGGCTGTATATATGGAGGAAGAGGGGGGAATTTCGTGGCCCTTGGTGGAGGGGACCGAAATCAACCCTATCTCTTGTTTCCCCACACATACGGACTCTAAAAATAGCCTATACTTATGTATTTTGAAATTACATGGGCCTGGCCCAATAATAAGGTGACGCAGCATCTATAGTAACCTCGGGACGAAATTTATGAAGTGGCATCTTGTATATTTCGTCCAAGGCTTCATGCGCCCATTATGGTGGCTTCAAAGTCCTGAAATCATCACTTGTAACTCCGTTCTTGTTCCCCTTGCGCATGCCATCATCTCCATGCTCGTTCTTGCTCCAATGTTCATCCTTCTCCAAGCTAGGCCCTTTATTTGTAAGCAAAACAAATGTATCCAATTTAGACAGCATCATATTCTCATGAACATTAGAATCATTACCAAGAAACGAAAGTACCTGGTAATTTAGTTGGCGTGCACGAGCTCTAGTAATTGGTCCAGTATGTATAGCAGCAGGGCCTGTGGGTGTAACAATTGTATTGATGTCCTCATCAAGGTGTGAGCAACCGACAAGAATTGCTACCAATTGTGCTATTTCCTTGTTACATCATTGAGTGATCATTGATCCATCTTCAACTTCGGTCAAGGTAGATTTGGCATAGTTCTTCTCATTTCTCCACTCATATTGGCTCGAGTTTTGTGATGGATAGGCAACGCATTTCATCTTCGGTCTACAACAACAACGACGAGTTCCATGCCATGAATAACTCTACCGACGACAAGATGCAAGCTCAAATGGAAGAGATCAAAGCCATCATCAAGTCCTACAAGCAATCTTGATGAGGACATCAATACCATTGTTACACCCACAACCCCTACTGTTACATATACTGGACCAATTACTAGAGCTCGCGTACGCCAATTAAATTACCAGGTACTTTCGTTTCTTGGTAATGATTCTAATGTTCATGACATTATGATGCTGCCTAAATTGGATACATTTGTTTTGCTTACAAATAAAGGGCCTAGCTTGGAGATGGATGAACATTGGAGCAAGAACACACATGGAGTTGATGGCATGCGCAAGGGGATCAAGAACGGAGTCACAAGTGATGATTTCAGGACTTTAAAGCCGCCATAAGGAGTGCATGAAGCCTTGGACGAAATATACAAGATGCCACTTCATAATATTCGTCCATAGGCTATTCTAGGTGTTGCGTCACCTTATTAATGGGCCAGGCCCATGTAATTTCGAAATACTTAAGTATAGGCTATTTTTAGAGTCCGTATGTGTGGGGAAACAAGAGTTAGGGTTGGTTTCGGACCCCACCCTCAAGGGCCACGAAATTCCCCCCTCTTCCTCCATATATAAAGCCCTTAGGGCGTCGTTTAGACTTTGGGTTTTGTTTAGATTAAAAGTTCGCCATAGCTGCAACTTCGCGTACCTCGTTTGTGTCCAACGACCAGACCAAGACGTCACAGAACCCCACCTTGATCAATAAAGTTTTCATCTTATATTCGCAATATCCAGATTGCAATCTCAGTTTCTTGCTTGTTCTTCGTTCGCTCGCAGGAAACAGACCCTCGTGGTCAGGTTGATCGTGCTCCGGCGTGGTCAATAACCCTCGGAAGTTGGTTTAGCGATTGCTAAGGCGCGACGTCTCGCACGTTCGTAGTCGGATCGTCAAAGTCGACTCCCACAGAAAACGATAGCCACCATCTCATCGAACCATCGGGACACCTTGGCCTCTATCAAGTGGTATCAGATTTCCAGGTTGCTCAGTGAGATTTTACAGTTTTTCGTAGATTAGATCGAGTCTGTTCTTCATACCTACAGTCCACGAAAAAGCCACAAAATTTTTTTTAGGGTTAGTTCATCATATCCGAACCAATCTGAGCCTTTGCATAATCTTTTTAGGGTTTTTGCTTTGTTGAATTTGCGGTTGCATCGTCGTGTCAAGTTGCTGGTCTTAGAGTCTAGTCTTTTAGAGTTTCGAGTTCTGGTCATAAGTTGTCACGCCGCCGCCGCACCATCATCATCGCCCATCTACCACTTTTGCTTATCCGCCACCGCTCTGAATCCATATCCATATACCACCACCAATCCGTATCCATATACCACCACCAATCTGTATCCATATACCACCACCGCTACCATATACCACCACCGCTGCCATATACCACAACCATATATCCACCACCAATCCGAGTTCTTCTCATATTAGGTTTGTTCTTGAGATCAATCTAAATTCCGATTCGTGTTTCCTTGCCTGCGTAGGTCTCGGAAAAAAAGAGTCTGGAGACCCCCGGGCAGTTTTTAGGCCAAAATTTTCACCGGCAAATTTTTTTCCCTATCCTATTTTTAGGCTTTTCTGAGTCTTTTGAGCCACGTGCCATCATAGTGATTTTTTGTCGCACTTTTTCGTCGTCGCTGCCCTGATTTCCGAAAAAAAAGTGAAAAAAAAATTTTGTGCCCATCCTATCAGTTTGACGAGGGAAGAGTTTTGAGACACTCGCTATTATAGTGATTTTTCGCAAAAAAATAGAGGAGCGCAAAAAAAAAAGGAGCGCAAAAAAAAGAGCGAAAAAAAATAGTTCCAGAGTGTGCTTTCCCCTTATTTACGTGCAGCGCCATGATTCTGTTAGTGTTCTAGGCTCGCGTCTCTAGCACGGTCTAGCCTAGGACCAGCACAGTACCGTCGTTGAGCGTTTATTCAACTTTGCATCTCTGAATTGATTATTGCTGACCCTTTTTGCTATCATACTATTAGCCTTCCCAGCTCCACATACATCTACGTCGTGCGTTTGACTCTCCCTGGCAATCGCTCTATCTAAGCTTTTGAGAGTTTTGACTATAACGGTTGCCGATCACCGCCAGTTGCTGGGTAATAACTGGTAAGAATTTGAGATTTGCTTGACGGATTTGTGACACCCGCCACCACCACCACTTGTTAGTAGTCTGTAGGATCATATTCTTGTGTGTTTCTATTGCTACTAACCATGCCAGGATCACAATCCGACGAGACTGACTGGGAGAACTTGACGAACAAGGAGCTTCATGATACGTTTCAGCAAATGATGACTGTACAGGTGCAAGATGTGATAAACAGATTTGAAGAGGCCATGGAGAAGATAGATGGCATGGAGAAGACGTTTGAAACAAAGCTCGATAACAAGTTTGCTGAATTGCTTTCGCGTTTTCCACCACCACCACCGGCTGCTCCTGCCGCACCTCTGCAACAACAGCAACAACACCGACTACCTCCACGTCGGGAAACAGCCCTCCGCCGAGCGAGCCGTGTCCCTCTTCAGTCGGGCCAAACTGCTGGTGCTGCTGTTGATACTTCTGTGGCTCCTACTGCTGATGTGGAGGAGGATGATTATGTGGGAGATTATGAGGATGAGGTTGATCAAAATCAGAACTACGTGCCACCACTAGCACAGCAACCACCAGGTCGTCCACATGCAAATAATGGCAATGGTAGGGCTCACCCTCAGGTACGAGATCATGACCATCTCCCTAAACTAAAATTGAATATTCCACCATTTGAGGGTAGATATGTTCCTGATATATATCTTACTTGGGAGTTAGAAACTGAACAACGATTTACGTGTTTACAATATCCCAAGGAGAGACGTGGTCATGCTGCTGTTTGTGCATTCACTAGTTTTGCATGTGTTTGGTGGTCTGAGCATTGTAGATTATATCCTATTCCAGCTACTTGGGCTGCTTTGAAAACTGCTATGCGTACTCGTTGGGTTCCACCATATTATCAACGTGAATTACTTCAAAAATTGCAGCGCTTAAGACAGGGAATTTTTTTTGTAGAAGAATATTATCAGGAATTACAAACTGGCATGATTAGATGTGGTATTGTTGAGGAGAATGAAACTATGCTTGCACGTTTTATGGGTGGATTAAATAGAGATATTTAGACGATTCTAGAGTATAAGGAGTATACTAATATCACTCGTTTATTCCATCTTGCTTGTAAAGCTGAACGTGAAGTGCAGGATCGACAGGCATTGGCGCGGACTAACTTTTCTGCAGGTCGACCTTCATCATGGACACCATGTGCATCATCTACTTCCACACGTTCTGCTACACCGGCGCCTCCGTCGGCTGCCACCTCCAACCGTGATACAATAAAGCAGGCACAATCACCACTATCTGCCAAGAGCACACCTTCTCGGCCTGCAAAGAGCTCTTCTTCATCCATGGCATCAACAGGGCAAACACATGATATTATTTGTCGATGTTGCAAGGGTGGAGGTCATTATGCGAGAGAATGCCCATCTAAGCGTGTGATGATTGTTACTGAGGATGGTGGGTATGAGTCCGCTAGTGACTATGATGAGGAGACTTTGGCTCTTATTACACGTGACGAACACGGTGGAGACGATTCTGATCATGAGACGCAATACATGGCTCCTGAAGATACTGACAGGTATGAATGTTTAGTTGCTCAACGTGTTTTGAGTGTGCAGGTTACACAAGCTGAGCAAAATCAGAGGCATAGTTTGTTCCATACAAAGGGAGTTGTGAAGGAACGTTCTGTTCGCGTGATCATAGATGGAGGGAGCTGCAATAACTTGGCTAGCATGGAGATGGTGGAGAAGCTATCTCTCACCACAAGACCACATCCACATCCTTACTACATCCAATGGTTCAACAACAGCGGCAAGGTTAAGGTAACACGTACTGTTCGTGTGCATTTTAGTATCTCTACATATGCTGATTATGTTGATTGTGATGTGGTACCTATGCAAGCATGTTCCTTATTACTTGGTAGACCATGGCAATTTGATAAAAATTCTGTACACCATGGTAGAAACAATCAGTATACTCTTGTTCATAATGATAAAAATATTACTTTGCTTCCTATGACTCCTGATTCCATTTTGAAAGATGATATTAATAGAGCTAATAAAGCAAAACAGGAGACAAATAAGAGTGAAAATCAGATTGTGGCAAAAGAATTTGAGCACCAAATGAAGTCTAATAATAAACCATCTACTGTTGTTTCTGAAATTAAATTGAAAAGTGCATGTTTACTTGCCACCAAATCTGATATTGATGAGCTAGATTTCAGCAAATCTGTTTGCTATGCTTTTGTGTGCAAAGAGGCATTATTTTCATTCGAGGACGTGCCTTCCTCTTTGCCCCCTGCTGTCACTAACATTTTGCAGGAGTTCGCTGACGTCTTTCCACAAGACGTGCCACCGGGATTACCACCTATTCGAGGGATTGAGCATCAAAATTACTTAATTCCCGGTGCTTCGCTACCCAACCGTGCACCATACCGTACCAATCCAGAGGAGACGAAGGAGATTATGCGTCAAGTACAAGAACTTCTCGACAAAGGTTATATACGCGAATCCCTTAGTCCTTGTGTTGTTCCTATCATTTTAGTGCCGAAAAAGGATGGTACGTCGCGTATGTGCGTTGATTGTAGAGGCATAAATAATATTACTATTCGTTATCGTCATCCTATTCCTAGGCTAGATGATATGCTTTATGAATTGAGTGGCTCTACAATATTCTCCAAAGTTGATTTGCGTAGTGGATACCATCAAATTCGTATGAAATTGGGAGATGAATGGAAAACAGCATTTAAAACTAAGTTTGGATTATATGAGTGGTTAGTCATGCCTTTTGGGTTAACTAATGCACCTAGTACTTTCATGAGGTTAATGAACGAAGTTTTACATGTTTTTATTGGACGATTTGTGGTAATTTACTTTGATGACATATTGATTTATAGCAAATCTTTGGAGGAACATTTGGAACATTTACGTGCTGTTTTTATTGCTCTACGTGAGGCACGTTTGTTTGGAAACCTTGGAAAGTGCACCTTTTGCACCGACCGAGTATCTTTTCTTGGCTATGTTGTTACTCCACAGGGAATTGAAGTTGATAAAGCCAAGATTGAAGCTATTGAGAGTTGGCCGCAGCCCAAAACGGTCACACAAGTGAGGAGTTTCCTTGGCCTCGCTGGTTTCTATAGGCGTTTTGTGAGAGATTTCAGCACCATTGCTGCACCTCTCAACGAGCTTACAAAGAAGGATGTGCCTTTTGTTTGGGGTATCGCACAGGAAGAAGCCTTCACGGTATTGAAAGATAAGTTGACACATGCTCCTTTACTCCAACTTCCTAATTTTAATAAGACTTTTGAGCTTGAATGTGATGCTAGTGGAATTGGATTAGGAGGTGTGTTATTACAAGATGGAAAACCTGTTGCATACTTTTCTGAAAAATTGAGTGGGCCTAGTCTGAACTATTCTACTTATGATAAAGAATTATATGCTCTTGTTCGGACCTTAGAAACATGGCAACATTATTTATGGCCCAAGGAATTTGTTATACATTCTGATCATGAATCTTTGAAACACATTAAAAGTCAAGCAAAACTGAACCGTAGACATGCTAAATGGGTTGAATTCATTGAGACTTTCCCTTATGTCATTAAACACAAGAAGGGTAAAGAAAATGTTATTGCTGATGCCTTGTCTCGTCGTTATACTATGCTTTCACAACTTGACTTTAAAATATTTGGATTGGAGACCATCAAAGATCAATATGTTCATGATGCTGAATTTAAAGATGTATTGTAGAATTATAAGGAAGGGAGAACTTGGAACGAGTTCGTTCTTAACGATGGATTTGTGTTTCGTGCTAACAATCTATGCATTCCAGCTAGCTCCGTTCGTCTTTTGTTATTGCAGGAGGCGCATGGAGGAGGATTAATGGGACACTTTGGCGTCAAGAAGCCGGAGGATATACTTGCTACACATTTCTTTTGGCCAAAGATGAGACGGGATGTTGAGCGTTTTGTCACTCGCTGCACTACATGTCAAAGAGCTAAGTCACGACTCAATCCTCATGGTTTATATATGCCTTTGCCTGTACCTAGTGTTCCTTGGGAGGATATATCTATGGACTTTGTTTTAGGTTTACCTCGAACAAAGAAGGGGAGGGATAGCATATTTGTTGTCGTGGATAGGTTCTCGAAAATGGCACACTTTATACCATGTCATAAAAGCGATGATGCTGTTAATGTTGCTGATTTGTTCTTTCGTGAAATTATTCGCTTCCATGGTGTGCCAAATACTATTGTTTCAGATCGTGATACTAAATTTCTTAGCCACTTTTGGAGATGTTTATGGGCTAAGTTGGGAACTAAGCTGCTTTTTAGTACTACTTGTCACCCCCAAACTGATGGACAAACTGAAGTAGTCAATAGAACATTGTCTACTATGCTTAGGGCTGTTTTGAAGAATAACAAGAAAATGTGGGAAGAATGCTTGCCTCATATTGAATTTGCTTATAATCGTTCATTGCATTCTACTACTAAGATGTGCCCTTTTGAAATTGTGTATGGTTTCCTACCTCGTGTACCTATTGATTTGTTGCCTCTTCCATCTTCAGAGAAGGTTAATTTTGATGGTAAAGAACGTTCTGAATTGATTTTAAAAATGCATGAGTTAACTAAGGAAAACATTGAGAGTATGAATGCTAAATATAAACTTGCTGGAGATAAGGGTAGAAAACATGTTGTGTTTGCACCTGGAGATCTTGTTTGGTTACATTTGCGTAAAGATAGATTTCCTAATCTGCGCAAATCAAAGCTAATGCCATGTGCTGATGGTCCTTTTAAGGTGTTAGAGAAAATAAATGATAATGCATATAAACTTGAGCTACCTGTAGATTTTGGGGTTAGTCCCACTTTTAACATTGCAGATTTGAAGCCTTATTTGGGTGAGGAAGATGCGCTTTCGTCGAGGACGACTTCATTTCAAGAAGGGGAGGATGATGAGGACATCAATACCATTGTTACACCCACAGCCCCTACTGTTACATATACTGGACCAATTACTAGAGCTCGCGCACGCCAATTAAATTACCAGGTACTTTCGTTTCTTGGTAATGATTCTAATGTTCATGAGATTATGATGCTGCCTAAATTGGATACATTTGTTTTGCTTACAAATGAAGGGCCTAGCTTGGAGAAGGATGAACATTGGAGCAAGAACACACATTGATGAGGACATGACTACCTTGGATATGACCAAAAATATTGCATATATGCATATTTGTCAGGTGATTTCTAGTACAAACTATTCAATAATCTATTTATGTTATCCAGAACAAAAATACTTCACACACTTTTGTGTTTTGTCTAATTGCAGGTGTATGGGACATTTGTACAATCCACATATGAAGATAAGGAAGAAAGAGATGTTTATTTGCTGTCCAAAAAGTTCTCTCACGTCACTTTTGGCCCAAGAGAAGATAGAGTCCAAGTCTCTCACGTTCTGGATTCAGATTCGGACTGCACAGACACACCTGACTCAAAACGCACACAAGTTTTTCATACGGACTCCGAATTGGGTGATTCTTTTTCTGTTGGAAACTAGATTTCGTGCACTTTCCAACCCAATTGGAATCACCTTCAAATTCGTCCGGAGCGTTGAGTTGTGGACGAAACAATCTGATGCTGCAACAGAATCCGAGTCAAACTACAAGTCCAAAGGTGTTACATCACCTCCACTTGGGCCCATTGGCCTTGTACGACCTAGATTTAGTTTTAGGCTGCCTTTGGACGTCCTCCCACCTCCTTGGCCGCCACCCGTTGCTCCTATATAAGTAGATCCATCTAGTAGCTTTTCCTTGGGATTTGTTTAGTTAAAATTAGCCGTTGCAACTTCGTGTACTTCGTTTGTGTCCAACGACCAGACCAAGACCGCTTACGGATCCCCACCTTTATCAATACTTCATATATACTCGCAATATTCAGATTGCTTTTATCATATTCTTGCTTGTTCTTCGATTGCTTGCAGGAATAGACCTTCGTGGTCAGGTTGATTGTGCTCCAGCGTGGTCAATAACCTTTCGGAGTTGGTTTAGCGATTGCTAAGGCGCAACGTCGTGCACGTTTGTAGTCGGATCGTCAAAGTCATCTTCACCAAATCGATAGTTATCATCTCATCGAAAGATCGGGACACCCCCGCCTCTATCACACATGGAGTTGATGGCATGCGCAAGGGGATCAAGAACGGAGTTACAAGTGATGATTTCAGGACTTTAAAGCCGCCATAAGGAGTGCATGAAGCCTTGGACGAAATATACAAGATGCCACTTCATAATATTCGTCCATAGGCTATTCTAGGTGCTGCGTCACCTTATTAATGGGCCAGGCCCATGTAATTTCGAAATACTTAAGTATAGGCTATTTTTAGAGTCCGTATGTGTGGGGAAACAAGAGTTAGGGTTGGTTTCGGACCCCACCCTCAAGGGCCACGAAATTCCCCCCTCTTCCTCCATATATACAGCCCTTAGGGCGTCGTTTAGACTTTGGGTTTTGTTTAGATTAAAAGTTCGCCATAGCTGCAACTTCGCGTACTTCGTTTGTGTCCAACGACCAGACCAAGACGTCACAGAACCCCACCTTGATCAATAAAGCTTTCATCTTATATTCGCAATATCCAGATTGCAATCTCAGTTTCTTGCTTGTTCTTCGTTTGCTCGCAGGAAACAAACCCTCGTGGTCAGGTTGATCGTGCTCCGGCGTGGTCAATAACCCTCGGAAGTTGGTTTAGCGATTGCTAAGGCGCGACGTCTCGCACGTTCGTAGTCGGATCGTCAAAGTCGACTCCCACAGAAAACGATAGCCACCATCTCATCGAAACATCGGGACACCTTGGCCTCTATCAGATCTTCCTCATCTTCGAGAAGACGCTCAAGTACACATGCTTCCAAGCTACCATCTCCGGCAAGGTCACATCGGCATCGACACCATCACCACCACGAACGTGAAGGTCAAGAGCTCAACACCAACAACCGCTCGACGACTTCACCATCTCCCTTGGCATCTTTGCCAAGCGACTTCAAGGCATCTTCACGTATGGACATATGGCATCTTCGCCAACAAGCACCTCATGACTACGCTCAAGAGAAGCTCCCCAAGCTCAAGTCCGCGACTTCCACGAGCTACTACGACCTCGACACCGACCACAAGATTCCTTTCTATGGGACTCAAGAACCCGAGGAGTATCTCGAGTGGGAGCGCCTAATGGACGACTACCTCAAGCTACATCAAGTCCCTCCCGAAGATCAAGTGAAGTGCACCACAAGGAACTTCCATGACTACGCGTCCACATGGTGGCTTCACACACCTTGGGAGAGCTACGAAATGAGTTGGCCCAAGACGAAGAGAGCTTTGCCGCGAGAGTTCGTGCCTCCAACCTACAGGGAACAACTTCAACGCCAATTGGAGAACACCATCCAAGGAACCAAGTCCATCGACAAGTACTTCAAGGAGATGAAGAAAGCCTTGCGACGAGCCGGCGTGGACGACCCAATTTCGATGAAGTTCCACTTCATGATGGGATTGCACAACGACATCTCCAAGACTCTCTTCCTCGATAACTACAAGTCCCTCGACGACTACTACATTGGTGCTCTCAAGACGGAACAAGAACTCATGAAGGCCAAGGCTTCTCCACCCCAAGCACACTTCTCGAAGACCAAGCACCAAGACGACGAGCATGAGGCTAGTACCACTACGATGTCCAAGCCCGACCAGCTCCAACACGATGCTCCCAAGCTTGACTTCACCGCCATACCACTTTATGGCATTGATGATGCCGAGTCTACTTCGACTCTTTTTCAAGATGGTGCGATGACGAGTACGACTACGGAGACCCTCAAGGACCAAGCATTGGAGGTGAGAGACAAGGTGGCGAGCAAGGATGATGCTTCCATCTTAGGAGGCGAGAGTCATGATGTGCCATCTTCGGCCTTCATCCACAGCGACAGCGATGAGATGGTTGAGCATGGGATTTTCCCTTCGACCACATCGACGTATGATGACTTGAGTGACTTTTGCCACCATATTGAGAGTGAGAGTGACTTCCCCACTAGCCCCATATATGATGTGTTACCACAATTCCCATGTGACGAGAGCCACAACCCCCACCACGTGAGTGAGATGAGTGACTCCACCATATGTGGCATTGAGTACACCTACCTTGAGGGAGTGAGTGAACCACCACATAGAGAGAGTGAGATAGTCGATAGGTCATGTGAGGCCACTTTCAACACTAACGACTTGACCTCTACCTCTATTGTGTCTTCTCATTTGGTGCTAGGTCCCATATATGATGACGCGCCGATTCGCGACGACTATGTCCTCCCTTTGGACAAGACGATGGCCATGGTGGAATATGATGCACCCCCCACATGGTTCCATCAAGATGAAGATGACCACCATTGGTCTTTCCCACCTCACCTACACCACATGAGTGGAATGACAAAGGTAACATAGGTGAAGGTGATGCTCTAGTCCCACTAGTGGACATTCTTGACATTGATTGCTTGCATGATGTTGATCAACCTATTACCATGCTTCATGCTAGTGTGATTTCCCCATGCGATTATTTACCCATTTATGATGAGTATGATGATTGCCATGTGGAGTCTCTTAGTTGTGATGCCATGTTACATAGGATTTCTTCTGACAATTCTCTAGGTCACATTATGTTTGACAATCCGCTTGACTTATCATATGCTATGCATGAGATCAACAATATGTCATATTTGCAATCTCTTCATAGTGACTATGCATATGCCATTAAAATGAACCCAATTTGCACATATGGCATAGATGACAAGCCCATGGTTATTGGCATTTGTTTTTCTTGTGATGATATTGATATGCTCCCTTTGCATCATTTATCTCATATGCCATGCCATGACCACCTAGCTTCAGATACACATTGCTTTGGATGTTGTCCATTTTCTACATATAATGTTTCCAACATTGCTCATGAGGAGACCCCCATAGTTTCCTCATACATTTTAGGAGATTTTGATTCATCCCATTCATTGCATGATCCCAATACTTGTGTGCACAATATGCTCCCCATGAATGAAAATGCTATTATTGTGCCTTATACTTGTATGCTCAATTTGCATCCACACCGTGTTATACAGAATAACTATTCTTTCATGATGGATGACATGTTCTTATACCATGCATCAAACTTCTTTGAGCGATGCTTATCTTGTGCTAACTCACACGTGCACATACACATCATGATTGATGATGTGTACATTTACCACACACACAATTTCTTTCATTTGTGTCTCTTTTGTGTAGGTACCCATGAATACTTGTCACCCTCACAATCCCATGAGTTGACAAAATGAGCTCTAGAGAGCAATGATGACTTGGGATCCCATGGAGTGTCTTTCCCACCGCTCTCTTTACGCAAAGAATATCACGCATTTCTTCTACATGGCCCTCACTTGGCTATGGGTTGTTGTCCATTATATATCCTTTGCCCATCTTGCCATGTTCACTTTGCATGATATGCTCATTCATATGCTTTTTCCATGCATTTGTAACCCATGCTTTGCATTACACATGATGATTGATTCTCATACTTATATGTGTATTTGCAAGCTTGGTGGAGATATTGCTTGTTATTGCCATGTTTGCTTTGTGCCCCATGCCTATGATGATACTTTCATCTTGCTTTGTGTTTGTGCTTGCGATATGTCATGTGCATTGCGTATGACTATTATTTTCTCACATGACATGATTGCCATGCTTTCCCCTAGTATGTTGCATCTTCGCACTACTAGCTTCCACGACTTGATTCCTATGTTTGCTTGCCTTGTTGCATCACCGATGATTCATACTTGCTCATTTCATGCGGTTGATGACAACCATCTACATGCTTTGCACATGATTGTTGTTGCTTCTTGTCATATATCTCCATATGTTGCCTCTCTCATGCTAGATGATTTGACATGTATTGACTGCAACAATGCCCCTAGTGATGAGGACATCAATACCATTGTTCCACCCACAGCCCCTGCTGATATACATATTGGACCAATTACAAGAGCTCGCGCACGCCAATTGAATTATCAGGTACTTTCGTTTCTTGGTAACAATTCTAATGTTCATGAGAATATGATGCTGTCTAAATTGGATACATTTGTTTTGCTTACAAATGAAGGGCCTAGCTTGGACAAGAAAGATGAACCTTGGAGCAAGTTCAAGCATGGAGATGATGGCATGCGCAAGGGGAACAAGAACGGAGTTACAAGTGATGATTCTAGGACTCTGAAGCCACCATAATGAGTGCATGAAGCCTTGGACGAAATATACAAGATGCCACTTCATAAATTTTCTCTAGAGGCTATTCTAGGTGTTGTGTCACCTATTTTTGGGCCAGGACCATGTAATTTCAAAATACTTGATTATAGGCTGGTTTTAGAGTCCGTATGTGTGGGGAAACAAGAGTTAGGGTTGGTTTCGGACCCCTCCTCCAAGGGCCACGAAATTCCCCCTCTCTCCTCCATATATACAGCCCTTAGGGCATCGTTTAGACTTTGGGTTTTGTTTAGATTAAAAGTTCGCCATAGCTGCAACTTCGCGTACTTCGTTTGTGTTCAACGACCAGACAAAGGCGTCACAGAACCCCACCTTGATCAATAAAGCTTTCATCTTTTATTCGCAATATCCAGATTGCAATCTTAGTTTCTTGCTTGTTCTTCGTTTGCTCGCAGGAAACAGACCCTCGTGGTCAGGTTGATCGTGCTCCGGCGTGGTCAATAACCTCACGGAGTTGGTTTAGCGATTGCTAAGGCGCGACGTCCACGCACGTTCGTAGTCGGATCGTCAAGGTCGACTCCCACAAAAGCGATATCCATCATCTCATCGAAACATCGGGACACCTTTGCCTCTATCAACCTTATTATCAACGTGAATTGCTTCAAAAATTGCAGTGTTTAAGACAAGGGAAAAATTCTGTAGAAGAATATTATCAGGAATTACAAACTGGCATGATTAGATGTGGTATTGTTGAGGAGAATGAAGCTATGCTTGCACGTTTTCTGGGTGGATTAAATAGAGAGATTCAGACCATTCTAGACTATAAGGAGTATACTAATATCACTCGTTTATTCCATCTTGCTTGTAAAGCTGAACGTGAAGTGCATGATCGACAAGCATTGGGGCGAACTAACTTTTCTGCCGGCCGACCTTCGTCATGGACACCACGTGCATCTTCTACTTCAACTGCACCAGCACCTCAGTCACGTGCGTCCTCCAGTCGTGATACAAGAAAACAGGCACAACCACCATTATCTGCCAAGAGCGCACCTGCTGGGCCTACACAGAGTTCTTCTTCTTCCATGGCATCAACAGGGCACACAAGTGATATTATTTGTCGTCGTTGTAAGGGAGGAGGTCATTATGCGAGAGAATGCAAATCTCCGCGTGTGATGATTGCTACCGCGGATGGTGGATATGAGTCCGCTAGTGACTATGATGAGGAGACTTTGGCTCTTATTACACGTGAAGAACATGGTGGAGATGATTCTGATCATGAGACGCAATACATGGCTCCTGAAGACGCTGACAGGTATGAATGTTTAGTTGCTCAACGTGTTTTGAGTGTGCAGATCACACAAGCTGAGCAAAATCAGAGGCACAATTTGTTCCATACCAAGGGAGTTGTGAAGGAACGTTCTATGCGCGTCATCATAAACGGAGGGAGCTGCAACAACTTGGCTAGCATGGAGATGGTGGAGAAGCTTTCTCTCACCACAAGACCACATCCACATCCTTACTACATCCAATGGTTCAATAACAGCGGCAAGGTTAAGGTAACACGTACTGTTCGTGTGCATTTTAGTATCTCTACATATGCTGATTATGTTGATTGTGATGTGGTACCTATGCAAGCATGTTCCTTATTACTTGGTAGACCATGGCAATTTGATAAAAATTCTGTACACCATGGTAGAAACAATCACTATACTCTTGTTCATAAGGATAAAAATATTACTTTGCTTCCTATGACTCCTGATTCCATTTTGAAAGATGATATTAATAGAGCTAATAAAGCAAAACAGGAGACGAATAAGAGTGAAAATCAGATTGTGGCAAAAGAATTTGAGCAACAAATGAAGCCTAATAATAAACCATCTAGTGTTGCTTCTGAAATTAAATTGAAAAGTGCATGTTTATTTGCCACCAAATCTGATATTGATGAGCTAGATTTCAGCAAATCTGTTTGCTATGCTTTTGTGTGCAAAGAGGCATTATTTTCATTCGAGGACGTGCCTTCCTCTTTGATAGAGGCAAAGGTGTCCCGTCTTTCGATGAGATGGTGGATTTCGCTTTGGTGGAAGTCGACTTTGACGATCCGACTACGAACGTGCGAGGACGTCGCGCCTTAGCAATCGCTAAACCAACTCCGAGAGGTTATTGACCACGCCGGAGCACGATCAACCTGACCACGAGGGTCTGTTTCCTGCGAGCAAACGAAGAACAAGCAAGAAACTGAGATTGCAATCTGGATATTGCGAATATAAGATGAAAGCTTTATTGATCAAGGTGGGGTTCTGTGACGCCTTTGTCTGGTCGTTGAACACAAACGAAGTACGCGAAGTTGCAGCTATGGCGAACTTTTAATCTAAACAAAACCCAAAGTCTAAACGATGCCCTAAGGGCTGTATATATGGAGGAAGAGGGGGAATTTCGTGGCCCTTGGTGGAGGGGTCCGAAATCAACCCTATCTCTTGTTTCCCCACACATACGGACTCTAAAAATAGCCTATACTGATGTATTTCGAAATTACATGGGCCTGGCCCAATAATAAGGTGACGCAGCACCTAAAATAGCCTCGGGACGAAATTTATGAAGTGGCGTCTTGTATATTTCGTCCAAGGCTTCATGCACCCATTATGGTGGCTTCAAAGTCCTGAAATCATCACTTGTAACTCCGTTCTTGTTTCCCTTGCGCATGCCATCATCTCCATGCTTGTTCTTGCTCCAATGTTCATCCTTCTCCAAGCTAGGCCCTTCATTTGTAAGCAAAACAAATGTATCCAATTTAGGCAGCATCATATTCTCATGAACATTAGAATCATTACCAAGAAACGAAAGTACCTGGTAATTTAGTTGGCGTGCACGAGCTCTAGTAATTGGTCCAGTATGTATAGCAGCAGGGGCTGTGGGTGTAACAATTGTATTGATGTCCTCATCATAGACCATGGCAATTTGATAAAAATTCTGTACACCATGGTAGAAACAATCACTATACTCTTGTTCATAAGGATAAAAATATTACTTTGCTTCCTATGACTCCTGATTCCATTTTGAAAGATGATATTAATAGAGCTAATAAAGCAAAACAGGAGACGAATAAGAGTGAAAATCAGATTGTGGCAAAAGAATTTGAGCAACAAATGAAGCCTAATAATAAACCATCTAGTGTTGCTTCTGAAATTAAATTGAAAAGTGCATGTTTATTTGCCACCAAATCTGATATTGATGAGCTAGATTTCAGCAAATCTGTTTGCTATGCTTTTGTGTGCAAAGAGGCATTATTTTCATTCGAGGACGTGCCTTCCTCTTTGCCTCCTGCTGTCACTAACATTTTGCAGGAGTTCGCTGACGTCTTTCCACAAGACGTGCCACCGGGATTACCGCCTATTCGAGGGATTGGGCATCAGATTGACTTAATTCCCGGTGCTTCACTGCCAAACCGTGCACCATACCGTACCAATCCAGAGGAGGCGAAGGAGATTATGCGTCAAGTACAAGAGCATCTCGACAAAGGTTATATACGCGAATCCCTTAGTCCTTGTGCTGTTCCTATTATTCTAGTGCCGAAAAAGGATGGTACATCACATATGTGTGTTGATTGTAGAGGCATTAATAATATTACTATTCATTATCGTCATCCTATTCCTAGGCTAGATGATATGCTTGATGAATTGAGTGGCTCTACAATATTCTCCAAAGTTGATTTGCATAGTGGATACCATCAAATTCGTATGAAATTGGGAGATGAATGGAAAACAGCATTCAAAACTAAGTTTGGATTATATGAGTGGTTAGTCATGCCTTTTGGGTTAACTAATGCACCTAGTACTTTCATGAGATTAATGAACGAAGTTTTACGTGCTTTCATTGGACGATTTGTGGTAGTTTACTTTGATGACATATTGATTTATAGCAGATCTTTGGAAGAACATTTGGAACATTTGCGTGCTGTTTTTATTGCTCTACGTGATGCATGTTTGTTTGGTAACCTTGGGAAGTGCACCTTTTGCACCGACCGAGTATCTTTTCTTGGCTATGTTGTTACTCCACAGGGAATTGAAGTTGATAAAGCCAAGATTGAAGCTATTGAGAGTTGGCCGCAACCCAAAACGGTCACACAAGTGAGGAGTTTTCTTGGCCTCGCTGGATTCTATAGGCGTTTTGTGAGAGATTTCAGCACCATTGCTGCACCTCTCAATGAGCTTACAAAGAAAGATGTGCCTTTTCTTTGGGGTACCGCACAGGAAGAAGCCTTCTCGGTATTGAAAGATAAGTTGACACATGCTCCTTTACTCCAACTTCCTGATTTTAATAAGACTTTTGAGCTTGAATGTGATACTAGTGGAATTGGATTAGGCGGTGTGTTATTACAAGATGGCAAACCTGTTGCATACTTTTCTGAAAAATTGAGTGGGCCTAGTCTGAATTATTCTACTTATGATAAAGAATTATATGCTCTTGTTCGGACTTTAGAAACATGGCAACATTATTTATGGCCCAAAGAATTTGTTATACATTCTGATCATGAATCTTTGAAACATATTAAAAGTCAAGCTAAACTGAATCGTAGACATGCTAAATGGGTTGAATTCATTGAGACTTTTCCTTATGTCATTAAACACAAGAAGGGAAAAGAAAATGTTATTGCTGATGCATTGTCTCGCCGCTATACTATGCTTTCACAACTTGACTTCAAAATATTTGGTTTGGAGACCATCAAAGATCAATATGTGCATGATGCTGATTTTAAAGATGTAATGCAGAATTGTAAAGAAGGAAGAATGTGGAACAAGTTCATCGTTAACGATGGATTTGGGTTTCGTGCTAACAAGCTATGCATTCCAGCTAGCTCCGTTCGTCTTTTGTTGTTGCAGGAGGCGCATGGAGGAGGATTAATGGGACACTTTGGCGTGAAGAAGACGGAGGACGTACTTGCTACACATTTCTTTTGGCCAAAGATGAGACGGGATGTTGAGCATTTTATTGCTCGATGCACTACATGTCAAAAAGCTAAGTCACGACTCAATCCTCATGGTTTATATATGCCTTTGCCTGTACCTAGTGTTCCTTGGGAGGATATATCTATGGACTTTGTTTTAGGTTTACCTCGAACAAAGAAGGGGAGGGATAGCATATTTGTTGTCGTGGATAGATTCTCGAAAATGGCACACTTTATACCATGTCATAAAAGCGATGATGTTGTTAATGTTGCTGATTTGTTCTTTCGTGAAATTATTCGCTTGCATGGTGTGCCAAATACTATTGTTTCAGATCGTGATACTAAATTTCTTAGCCACTTTTGGAGATGTTTATGGGCTAAGTTGGGGACCAAACTGCTTTTTAGTACTACTTGTCACCCCCAAACTGATGGACAAACTGAAGTAGTCAATAGAACGTTGTCTACTATGCTTAGGGCTGTTTTGAAGAATAATAAGAAAATGTGGGAGGAATGCTTGCCTCATATTGAATTTGCTTATAATCGTTCATTGCATTCTACTACTAAGATGTGCCCTTTTGAAGTTGTGTATGGTTTCCTACCTCGTGCACCTATTGATTTGTTGCCTCTTCCATCTTCGGAGAAGGTTAATTTTGATGCTAAACAACGTGCTGAATTGATTTTAAAAATGCATGAGTTAACTAAGGAAAACATTGAGCGTATGAATGCTAAATATAAACTTGCTGGAGATAAGGTTAGAAAACATGTTGTGTTTGCACCTGGAGATCTTGTTTGGTTACATTTGCGTAAGGATAGATTTCCTGATTTGCGCAAATCAAAGCTAATGCCACGTGCTGATGGTCCCTTTAAGGTGTTAGAGAAAATAAATGATAATGCATATAAACTTGAGCTGCCTGCAGATTTTGGGGTTAGTCCCACTTTTAACATTGCAGATTTGAAGCCTTATTTGGGTGAGGAAGATGAGTTTCCGTCGAGGACGACTTCATTTCAAGAAGGGGAGGATGATGAGGACATCAATACCATTGTTACACCCACAGCCCCTACTGCTACATATACGGGACCAATTACTAGAGCTCGCGCACGCCAATTAAATTATCAGGTACTTTCGTTTCTTGGTAATGATTCTAATGTTCATGAGAATATGATGCTGCCTAAATTGGATACATTTGTTTTGCTTACAAATGAAGGGCCTAGCTTGGAGAAGGATGAACATTGGAGAAAGAACAAGCATGGAGATGATGCCATGCGCAAGGGGAACAAGAACGGAGTTACAAGTGATGATTTCAGGACTTTGAAGCCACCATAATGGGTGCATGAAGCCATGGACGAAATATACAAGATGCCACTTCATAAATTTCGTCCCGAGGCTATTATAGGTGCTGCGTCACCTTTTTATTGGGCCAGGCCCATGTAATTTCGAAATACATAAGTATAGGCTATTTTTAGAGTCCGTATGTGTGGGGAAACAAGAGATAGGGTTGATTTCGGACCCCTCCACCAAGGGCCACGAAATTCCCCCTCTCTTCCTCCATATATACAGCCCTTAGGGCACCGTTTAGACTTTGGGTTTTGTTTAGATTAAAAGTTCGCCATAGCTGCAACTTCGCGTACTTCATTTGTGTTCAACGACCAGACAAAGGCGTCACAGAACCCCACCTTGATCAATAAAGCTTTCATCTTATATTCGCAATATCCAGATTGCAATCTCAGTTTCTTGCTTGTTCTTCGTTTGCTCGCAGGAAACAGACCCTCGTGGTCAGGTTGATCGTGCTCCGGCGTGGTCAATAACCTCTCAGAGTTGGTTTAGCGATTGCTAAGGCGCGACGTCCTCGCACGTTCGTAGTCGGATCGTCAAAGTCGACTGCCACCAAAGCGATATCCATCATCTCATCGAAAGACGGGACACCTTTGCCTCTATCACATAGGATTTCTTGTGATAATTCTCTCGGTCACATCATGTTTGACAATCCGCTTGACTTGTCATATGCTATGCATGAGATCAACAATATGTCCAATTTGCAATCTCTTAGTACTAACTATGCATATGCCATTAAAATGAACCCAATTTGCACATATGGTATAGATGATAAGCCCATGGTTATTGGCATTTGTTTCTCGTGTGATGATATTGATATGCTCCCTTTGCACCATTTCAATCATATGCCATGCCATCACCACCTAGCTTCGGATATGCATCGTTTTGGATGTTGGCCTTTTTCTCCATATGATGTTTCCGATATTTCTCATGAGGAGACCCCCATAGTTTCCTCATTTATTTTAGGAGAATTTGATCAATCCCATCCATTGCATGATCCCAATTATTGTGTGCATAATATGCTCAACATGAATGAAAATGATATTGATGTGCCTTATACTTGTATGATCAATTTGTGTCCCCATCATGTCATACATAACAACTATTCTTTCATGATGAATGACATTTTCATATACCATGCTTCAAATTTCTTTGAGCGATGCTTATCTTGTGTTAACTTTCATGTGCGCATACACATCCTGATGGATGATGTGTACATTTACGCACACACTTTCTTTGGTTTGTGTCTCTTTTGTGTAGGTACCCATGAATACTTGTCAACCTCACAATCCCATGAGTTGACAAAACGAGCTCTAGAGAGCAACGATGACTTGCGATCCCGTGGATTTTTTCCACACTGTTTCCATTGCGCATGGACTTCGCGCACTTCTTCTTCATGGCCCTCACACGGTTATAGCTTATTATCCATTGTGTATCATTTTCCCATATTGCCATGTCCACTTTGCATGGTATGCTCATTTCAATTTGGATGACATGCTTTGGTGACCCGTGCTTTGCATTTCACATGCTCCATGATTCTAGTACTTCTATGTGTATTTGCAAGCTTGGTGGAGACATCACTTGTTATTGCCATGTTCCATTTATGACCCATTCCTATGATGATACTGTGATCTTCCTTCGTGTTCGTACTTGCGATATGGCATATGCATTTTCTATGACTGTTATTTGCTCACATGAAATGATTGCCATGATTTCCTCTAGTGTGTTGCATCTTTGCTCAACTAGTTTGCACGACTTGATTACTATGATTTCTTGCCTTGTTGCATCACCAATGATTCATACTTGCTCGTTTCTTACGGTTGATGAAAACCATTGCCATGCTTTGCATGTGATTTTTATTACTTCTTGTCATATCTCTCCATATGTTGCCTCTCTCATGCTAGATGATTTGCCATGTATCGAGTGCAACAATGCCTTTCATCTTGATAATGAGTTTTCCCCCATAGCATTCTCGCATATATTTGGAGACTTTGACATAATTCTTGTGAAGCATGCTTCTCTTCGCTCTTTGCACCATATGCCTAGTGACATGAATATGCACACTGCCGCATCATATTATTTATGCACTTTTGATCCTAATGGTTATGTGCAAGAGATGAGAGCCATCATGATGGATTATGTGTTTATCTACCATGCACACACGTTGTTTGCTTTTCTTTTGTGCATGTGTAGGATACTTCGACTTGGTATCAACTTCCACTTCCCGTGAGTTGACCATTCGAGCTCTTGAGAGCGAACCACTTGCGACCGACACGCTTCTGCATCGCACTTGCTTGTGCTTCGGCATTGTGAAGGATGCACAAGGACATGTTTTCAAGGTGGTATCCTTCTCTTTTGAGAATCACAAAAGCATGAGGATGGATATTATGGATCATACTACTTGTGTTGCTTGCACCATGAGACTTATTGTTCATCTTGGACCACTTGATTGCGCACATGTTAGAGATCTTGATTTGACTCGTCATTTTAACATTTCCATGCCTCATGACATATATACCTTGTGTGTTGCATCCAATTCTTGGATTACTTGTTCCTATCATATGCTTGATTCCAACAATGTAATTTCTTCACATATGCCATGTCCCATTGCTTGTCACATGATTGGCTTGATTGCCTCACGCATGATGAACAATTGCTCTTTCTATTGTGTTAAGTGCCATAATATTTTCGCTACACCCCGTGCATGTTATGCTTGGATTGTCTAGCACTTGACCCATGTGTTTAGACACTTCATTTTATTTGGTGTGGTGAATGCTTCCTATGCCTACCATAAACCATTTGTTGAGCTCTTTATGCATGCTTGCTATGAACTTGAGGTAGATGCTTACTCTCTTGTCACACATATTTGCATCTCTACCTCACAATTACATGCTTGTTTCCACGATGTCCTTGATTGTGCTCAATTTATGTGTTTATATGCCATGCCACAATCCTATGTCAAACCATATGCTATGCTTCATCACAACTCTTGTTGGGTGAATCACCTCTTAAATGATTGGTTTTGCACTAATGCTAACCACATTTGTTTTCCCAAGTGTTTGTTGTCGTTACTCCACTCGAAGGAATCACAAGGCGGTGCGACATTGGAGAGTGCCCATTTCGAGCTTCAAGATGACGATTGCCATATCAACTTCTACACGGCGATTCTCTTACCCATGGTGATTTGGTTTTCGTCTGAGGTTGAATCTTTCCCAAGGGGAAGGAGATGATGCGGAGCATCCTATGGACATCACCATGTCAAGGGTCCATTTGGTGACACGTGCGACATCTACTTCACATACACAAAGGTGAATCAACTCCTTTACACATGCTTGCTTGACCCCTTTGAGGATGGTATACTACTCGACCCTCCATCATGCATGCGTACGTATTGCCGGAGCTTCATGAATGTCGAGGAGGAGTGCAAGCGCCAAGGAAAAACTACACCATCCGCGAGGGAAGCATGGAAGAGAAGACGGAAGAAAGGAGAAGAAGACAAAGCGGCGGCTGGATCCAGTCCGGACACGTGGGTCCACATCCGGATCATCCGAGCAACAACAGGATCATTCGAACCTTCCTCCGGATCATCCGAATAACTGCGTCAAAGACATTCGAAGGCTTCCACTCGAAGCCGGATCATCCGGGACTCCGTCCAGATCATCTAGACCCCCGATGCACGGATCTTCCAGATGCCCATCCGGATCATCCGGCCTTTGCCTGCGCGCATGACTCGGGTCGAGGCCCAAACCCATTTTGCCCCCTCACATACCCCTTTGTGGCTTAGACTATAAATAAACCTCCCACTCCTCATTTCTAGGGTTAGAAAATATGATAGCTCATTTCTGGTTGAGCTTTCCTCCTACCTCTACTCCTGAGAGAGAGAGAGACAGAGAGACACCACTCCATTGGAGGCCAAGACCTCCATCTAGGAGAAGACCCTGAGGGATATCAAGACCCCCATCGGGGAAGGATCATGATGAGGACATCAATACAATTGTTACACCCACAACCCCTGCTAGTATACATACTGGACCAATTACTAGAGCTCGTGCACGCCAACTAAATTACCAGGTACTTTCGTTTCTTGGTAATGATTCTAATGTTCATGAGAATATGATGCTGCCTAAATTGGATACATTTGTTTTGCTTACAAATGAAGGGCCTAGCTTGGAGAAGGATGAACATTGGAGCAAGAACAAGCATGGAGATGATGGCATGCGCAAGGGGAACAAGAACGGAGTTACAAGTGATGATTTCAGGACTTTGAAGCCACCATAATGGCTGCATGAAGCCTTGGACGAAATATACAAGATGCCACTTCATAAATTTCGTCCCGAGGCTATTTTAGGTGCTGCGTCACCTTATTATTGGGCCAGGCCCATGTAATTTCGAAATACATAAGTATAGGCTATTTTTAGAGTCCGTATGTGTGGGGAAACAAGAGATAGGGTTGATTTCGGACCCCTCCACCAAGGGCCACGAAATTCCCCCCCCCCCTCTTCCTCCATATATACAGCCCATAGGGCATCGTTTAGACTTTGGGGGTTTTGTTTAGATTAAAAGTTCGCCATAGCTGCAACTTCGCGTACTTCGTTTGTGTTCAACGACCAGACAAAGGCGTCACAGAACCCCACCTTGATCAATAAAGCTTTCATCTTATATTCGCAATATCCAGATTGCAATCTCAGTTTCTTGCTTGTTCTTCGTTTGCTCGCAGGAAACAGACCCTCATGGTCAGGTTGATCGAGCTCCGGCGTGGTCAATAACCTCTCAGAGTTGGTTTAGCGATTGCTAAGGCGCGACGTCCTCGCACGTTCGTAGTCGGATCGTCAAAGTCGACTTCCACCAAAGCGATATCCATCATCTCATCGAAAGACGGGACACCTTTGCCTCTATCAAGTGGTATCAGATTTCCAGGTTGCTCGGTGAGATTTTATAGTTTTTCGTAGTTTAGATCGAGTCTGTTCTTCATACCTACAGTCCACGAAAAAGCCACACACAAAAAAATTAGGGTTAGTTCATCATATCCAAACCAATCTGAGCCTTTGCATAATCTTTTTAGGGTTTTGCTTTGTTGAATTTGCGGTTGCATCGTCGGTCTAGTTGCTGGTCTTAGAGTCTAGTCTTTTAGAGTTTTGAGTTCTGGTCATAAGTTGTCACGCCGCCGCCGCACCATCATCATCGCCCCTGCCATCTACCACCACCGCTCCGAATTCGTATCCCTATACCACCACCAATCCGTGCCCATATACCACCACCGATCCATATCCATATACTACCACCGCTGCCATATACCACCACCATATATCCACCACCAATCCGAGTTCCTTGCTTATTAGGGTTGTTTTCGAGATCCAGCTAGTTTCCGATTCGTGTTTCCTTGCCGGAGTAGGTTTCGGAAAAAAAAAGAGTCGGGTAGCCACGCTCCGTTTAGGCCCAAAATTTTTCGAAAACGCATTTTTCGAAAAAATTTCTGGCTATCCTATTTTTAGGTGTTTCTGAGTGTTTTGAGATAGGTGCCATTATAGGAAGTTTTTTTTTGACCCGTTTCCAGTTTTTGGGTCCGGGCAGTCGAAAAAAAATATTTCGTGCCCATCCTATCAGTTTGACCTAGGAAGAGTTTTGAGATACTCGCCATTATAGTGCTTTTTCGCAAAAAAAAAAGCAGCGCAAAAAAAAAGAGCGCAAAAAAAAAGAGAGCGAAAAGAAAAATTTCAGAGTGTGCTTTTCCCTTGTTTACGTGCCGCGCCGTGATTTTGTTGGTGTTCTAGGCTCGCGTCTCTAGCACAGTCTAGCCTAGGACCAGCACAGTACCGTCGTTGAGCGTTTATTCAACTTTGCATCTCTGAATTGATTATTGCTGACCCTTTTTGCTACCATAGTATAAGCCTTCCCAGCTCCACATACATCTACGTCGTGCGTTTCACTCTCCCTGGTAATCGCTCTATCCAAGCTTTGAGAGTTGTGACTACAACGGTTGCCGATCACCGCCTGTTGCTGGGTAAGAACTGGTAAGAATTTGAGTTTTGCTTGACGGATTTGTGACACCCACCACCACCACTTGTTAGTAGTCTGTAGGATCATATTCTTGTGTGTTTCTATTGCTGCTAACCATGCCAGGATCACAAGCCGACGAGATTGACTGGGAGAATTTATCGAACAAGGAGCTTCATGATAAGTTTCAGCAAATGATGACTGAACAGGTGCAAGATGTGCTGAACAATTTTGAAGAGGCCATGGAGAAGATCACTGGCCTTGAGAAGACGTTCGAAACAAAGCTCGATAACAGATTTAATGAATTGCTCGCGCGTCTTCCACCACCACCACCCGCTGCACCTAACGCACCTCTCCAACAACAACAACAACGACTACCTCCACGTCGCGAAATAGACCTTCGCCGAGCGAGCCGTGTTCCTCTTGCGTTTGGCCAAACTGTTGGTGCTGCTGTTGATACTTCTGTGGCTCCTGCTACTGCTGTTGCTGGTACGCAGGAGGATGATGAGTATGCGGGCGATTATGAGGATGAGGTTGATCAAAATCAGATCTACGAGCAGCCACCAGCACCACCACCAGCAGGTCGACCTCAGGTATATATTCGTAATGGTAGGCCTGCACCACCACCTCAGGTACGAGATGATGTCCATATTCCTAAACTGAAATTGAATATTCCACCATTTGAGGGTAGATATGTTCCTGATATATATCTTACTTGGGAGTTAGAAACTGAACAACGATTTACATGTTTACAATATCCTGAGGAGAGACGAGTTGCTGCTGCTGTTTGTGCTTTCACTAGTTTTGCATGTGTATGGTGGTCTGAACATTGTAGATTATATCCTATTCCAACTACTTGGGCTGCTTTGAAAACTGCTATGCGTACGCGTTGGGTTCCACCATATTATCAACGTGAATTGCTTCAAAAATTGCAGCGTTTAAGACAAGGCAAAAATTCTGTAGAAGAATATTATCAGGAATTACAAACTGGCATGATTAGATGTGGTATTGTTGAGGAGAATGAAGCTATGCTTGCACGTTTTCTGGGTGGATTAAATAGAGAGATTCAGACCATTCTAGACTATAAGGAGTATACTAATATCACTCGTTTATTCCATCTTGCTTGTAAAGCTGAACGTGAAGTGCAGGATCGACAAGCATTGGGGCGAACTAACTTTTCTGCAGGCCGACCTTCATCATGGACACCACGTGCATCTTCTACGTCAACTGCACCAGCACCTCCATCCGGTGCCACCTCCAGCCGTGATACAAGAAAACAGGCACAACCACCATTATCTGCCAAGAGCGCACCTGCGGGGCCTGCACAGCGTTCTTCTTCTTCCATGGCATCAACAGGGCACACAAGTGATGATGAGGACATCAATACGATTGTTACACCCACAGCCCCTGCTGCTATACATACTGGACCAATTACTAGAGCTCGTGCACGCCAACTAAATTACCAGGTACTTTCGTTTCTTGGTAATGATTCTAATGTTCATGAGAATATGATGCTGCCTAAATTGGATACATTTGTTTTGCTTACAAATGAAGGGCCTAGCTTGGAGAAGGATGAACATTGGAGCAAGAACAAGCATGGAGATGATGGCATGCGCAAGGGGAACAAGAACGGAGTTACAAGTGATGATTTCAGGACTTTGAAGCCACCATAATGGGTGCATGAAGCCTTGGACGAAATATACAAGATGCCACTTCATAAATTTCGTCCCGAGGCTATTTTAGGTGCTGCGTCACCTTATTATTGGGCCAGGCCCATGTAATTTCGAAATACATAAGTATAGGCTATTTTTAGAGTCCGTATGTGTGGGGAAACAAGAGATAGGGATGATTTCGGACCCCTCCACCAAGGGCCACGAAATTCCCCCCTCTTCCTCCATATATACAGCCCTTAGCTGCAACTTCGCGTACTTCGTTTGTGTTCAACGACCAGACAAAGGCGTCACAGAACCCCACCTTGATCAATAAAGCTTTCATCTTATATTCGCAATATTCAGATTGCAATCTCAGTTTCTTGCTTGTTCTTCGTTTGCTCGCAGGAAACAGACCCTCCTGGTTAGGTTGATCGTGCTCCGGCGTGGTCAATAACCTCTCGGAGTTGGTTTAGCGATTGCTAAGGCGCGACGTCCTCGCACGTTCGTAGTCGGATCGTCAAAGTCGACTGCTCCGTTTAGGCCCAAAATTTTTCGAAAACGCATTTTTCGAAAAAATTTCTGGCTATCCTATTTTTAGGTGTTTCTGAGTGTTTTGAGACAGGTGCCATTATAGGAAGTTTTTTTTGACCCGTTTCCAGTTTTTGGGTCCGGGCAGTCAAAAAAAAAAATTGGTCAAAAAAATTTCGTGCCCATCCTGTCAGTTTGAGCTAAGAAGAGTTTTGAGACACTCGCCATTATAGTGATTTTTCGCAAAAAAAAAACAAAAAAAGAGCGAAAAAAAATTCCAGAGTGTGCTTTTCCCTTGTTTACGTGCCGCGCCGTGATTTTGTTAGTGTTCTAGGCTCGCGTCTCTAGCACAGTCTAGCCTAGGACCAGCACAGTACCGTCGTTGAGCGTTTATTCAACTTTGCATCTCTGAATTGATTATTGCTGACCCTTTTTGCCACCATAGTATAAGCCTTCCCAGCTCCACATACATCTACGTCGTGCGTTTGACTCTCCCTGGTAATCGCTCTATCCAAGCTTTGAGAGTTTTTGACTACAACGGTTGCCGATCACCGCCTGCTGCTGGGTAAGAACTGGTAAGAATTTGAGAGTTGCTTGACGGATTTGTGACACCCACCACCACCACTTGTTCGTAGTCTGTAGGATCATATTCTTGTGTGTTTCTGTTGCTGCTAACCATGCCAGGATCACAAGCCGACGAGATTGACTGGGAGAATTTATCGAACAAGGAGCTTCATGATAAGTTTCAGCAAATGATGACTGAACAAATGCAAGATGTGCTGAACAATTTTGAAGAGGCCATGGAGAAGATCACTGGCTTTGAGAAGACGTTCGAAACAAAGCTCGATAACAAGTTTAATGAATTGCTCGCGCGTCTTCCACCACCACCACCCGCTGCAGCTAACGCACCTCTCCAACAACAACAACAACAACGACTACCTCCATGTCGCGAAGCAGACCTCCGCCGAGCAAGCCGTGTTCCTCTTGCGTTTGGCCAAACTGTTGGTGCTGCTGTTGATACTTCTGTGGCTCCTGCTGCTGATGCGGAGGAGGATGATTATGTGGGAGACTATGAGGATGAGGTTGATCAAAATCAACACTACGTGCAGCCACCTGTACCACCACCAGCAGGTCGACCTCAGGTATATATTCGTAATGGTAGGCCTGCACCACCACCTCAGGTATGAGATGATGTCCATATTCCTAAACTGAAATTGAATATTCCACCATTTGAGGGTAGATATGTTCCTGATATATATCTTACTTGGGAGTTAGAAACTGAACAACGATTTACATGTTTACAATATCCTGAGGAGAGACGAGTTGCTGCTGCTATTTGTGCTTTCACTAGTTTTGCATGTGTATGGTGGTCTGAACATTGTAGATTGTATCCTATTCCAACTACTTGGGCTGCTTTGAAAACTGCTATGCGTACGCGTTGGGTTCCACCATATTATCAACGTGAATTGCTTCAAAAATTGCAGCGTTTAAGACAAGGAAAAAATTCTGTAGAAGAATATTATCAGGAATTACAAACTGGCATGATTAGATGTGGTATTGTTGAGGAGAATGAAGCTATGCTTGCACGTTTTCTGGGTGGATTAAATAGAGAGATTCAGACCATTCTAGACTATAAGGAGTATACTAATATCACTCGTTTATTCCATCTTGCTTGTAAAGCTGAACGTGAAGTGCAGGATCGACAAGCATTGGGGCGAACTAACTTTTCTGCAGGCCGACCTTCATCATGGACACCACGTGCATCTTCTACTTCAACTGCACCAGCACCTCCATCAGGTGCCACCTCCAGCCGTGATACAAGAAAACAGGCACAACCACCATTATCTGCCAAAAGCGCACCTGCGGGGCCTACACAGCGTTCTTCTTCTTCCATAGCATCAACAGGGCACACAAGTGATATTATTTGTTGTCGTTGTAAGGGAGGAGCTCATTATGCGAGAGAATGCAAATCTCCGCGTGTGATGATTGCTACCGCGGATGGTGGATATGAGTCCGCTAGTGACTATGATGAGGAGACTTTGGCTCTTATTACACGTGAAGAACATGGTGGAGATGATTCTGATAATGAGACGCAATACATGGCTCCTGAAGACGCTGACAGGTATGAATGTTTAGTTGCTCAACGTGTTTTGAGTGTGCAGATCACACAAGCTGAGCAAAATCAGAGGCACAATTTGTTCCTGATGAGGACATGACTATCTTGGATATGACCAAAAATATTGCATATATGCATATTTGTCAGGTGATTTCTAGTGCAAACTATTCAATAATCTATTTATGTTATCCAGAACAAAAATACTTCACACACTTTTGTGTTTTGTCTAATTGCAGGTGTATGGGACATTTGTACAATCCACATATGAAGATAAGGAAGAAAGAGATGTTTATTTGCTGTCCAAAAAGTTCTCTCACGTCACTTTTGGCCCAAGAGAAGATAGAGTCCAAGTCTCTCACGTTCTAGATTCAGATTCGGACTGCACAGACATACCTGACTCAAAACGCACACAAGTTTTTCATACGGACTCCGAATTGGGTGATTCTTTTTTTGTTGGAAACTAGATTTCGTGCACTTTCCAACCCAATTGGAATCACCTTCAAATTCGTCCGGAGCGTTGAGTTGTGGACGAAACAATCTGATGCTGCAGCAGAATCCGAGTCAAACTACAAGTCTAAAGGTGTTACATCACCTCCACTTGGGCCCATTGGCCTTGTACGACCTAGATTTAGTTTTAGGCTGCCTTGGGACGTCCTCCCACCTCCTTGGCCGCCACCCCTTGCTCCTATATAAGTAGATCCATCTAGTAGCTTTTCCTTGGGATTTGTTTAGTTAAAAGTTAGCCATTGCAACTTCGTGTACTTCGTTTGTGTCCAACGACCAGACCAAGACCGCTTCCGGATCCCCACCATTATCAATACTTCATATTTATTTGCAATATTCAGATTGCTTTATCATATTCTTGCTCGTTCTTCGATTGCTTGCAGGAATAGACCTTCGTGGTCAGGCTGACCGTGCTTCCAGCATCGTCAGTAACCTCAGGAGATTGGTTTAGCGATTGCTAAGGCGCAACGTCGTGCACGTTTGTAGTCGGATCGTCAAAGTCGTCTCCACCAAATCGGTAGTATCATCTCATCGAAAGATCGGGACACCGTCCCTGCTTATTATACTCGTGACATGATTAAGAAGTTGCAACACTTAAAACAAGGTAGTGAAACTGTAACAAAATATTATGATGATTTACAAACTACCTTGTTGCATTCCTCTTTAGAAGAAAGTGAAGATGATTTTATGGATAGATTTTGGGGAGGATTAAACCGTGATATTCAAGAGATACTAATTCATGAAGAGTGTTATCCTATGGACCATTTGTTTCATCTTGCTTGCAAAGCTGAACAGGAAATAAAACGACGTGTTGGCCACGAGGAGAACAAGCGCACGGTGCACATTCCAATAGTTGATATGATTGTTCCTTCAACTACTAGGCATACTATGACAACCACATCCGTTGTTATCAGGACTACATCGCCTCCACCATGTGACACATCGGCCCCGAGAGTGGCTACATCATCTGAGTTGATCATAAGAGGTAATGACAAAGGTACTGATCTTCCATCTCTACATGAGAATGATGAATGCCTTGTCAATTTGAATGCACCATCTGATGAGCTACCCACTACTTTGATCACACCACCTATTTTAGAGGACTACGTTGATAATTTGACTTTGCCATGTGATCAAACAACTGAAATACCAACAATTTTGAGTGCACCCATTGAATTAACTATTGATGCAAAAGAACCAATGTTTAATCATTTTGATATGACCTCTAATCTTGGTGATGATTCTGTGTTGAATGACTTATTGCATGTTTGCTTATTTAAGCATGTTGTAGCTTGTAAATTTGATGCAAGTAAGGTTTATTCACCAATGTTGGGATGGTTTAATGATGAACATTGTCAATCTTTTGAAATGAGTAAGAGCTTCACTTATATGTGCAAACTGAGTTGCAATATTTTCATGCCTTCTACTTCTTGTGCTAATTTTTTGGCTTTAGATTTTATGGACTATGCAAGTTACTCATCTATTCATGTGTCATATATGCAAAAATCAAGGGAAGTAAAAATGGATGACATATACATATACAACATGTACACCTTGTCTCTTTTGTTAGCCACATTTCAGATTAAGCAACGCCGAGGACGGCTTTATTTTCAAGAAGGGGAGGATGATGAGGACATGACTATCTTGGATATGACCAAAAATATTGCATATATGCATATTTGTCAGGTGATTTCTAGTGCAAACTATTCAATAATCTATTTATGTTATCCAGAACAAAAATACTTCACACACTTTTGTGTTTTGTCTAATTGCAGGTGTATGGGACATTTGTACAATCCACATATGAAGATAAGGAAGAAAGAGATGTTTATTTGCTGTCCAAAAAGTTCTCTCACGTCACTTTTGGCCCAAGAGAAGATAGAGTTCAAGTCTCTCACGTTCTGGATTCAGATTCGGACTGCACAGACATACCTGACTCAAAACGCACACAAGTTTTTCATACGGACTCCGAATTGGGTGATTCTTTTTTTGTTGGAAACTAGATTTCGTGCACTTTCCAACCCAATTGGAATCACCTTCAAATTCGTCCGGAGCGTTGAGTTGTGGACGAAACAATCTGATGCTGCAGCAGAATCCGAGTCAAACTACAAGTGCAAAGGTGTTACATCACCTCCACTTGGGCCCATTGGCCTTGTACGACCTAGATTTAGTTTTAGGCTGCCTTGGGACGTCCTCCCACCTCCTTGGCCGCCACCCCTTGCTCCTATATAAGTAGATCCATCTAGTAGCTTTTCCTTGGGATTTGTTTAGTTAAAAGTTAGCCATTGCAACTTCGTGTACTTCGTTTGTGTCCAACAACCAGACAAAGACCGCTTACGGATCCCCACCATTATCAATACCTCATATATACTCGCAATATTCAGATTGCTTTTTTATCATATTCTTGCTTGTTCTTCGATTGCTTGCAGGAATAGACCTTCGTGGTCAGGTTGATTGTGCTCCAGCGTGGTCAATAACCTTTCGGAGTTGGTTTAGCGATTGCTAAGGCGCAACGTCGTGCACGTTTGTAGTCGGATCGTCAAAGTCATCTTCACCAAATCGATAGTTATCATCTCATCGAAAGATCGGGACACCCCCGCCTCTATCAAGTGGTATCAGTTTTCAGGTTCCTCGGTGAGAATTTCCAGTTTTTCCTAGATTAGATTTTTTTTCTTACCTATTGTCCAAGAAAAAGCCACAAAAAAAAGTTAGATCTGTTCATCCTTTATCCAAGCCAGTGTGAGCCTTTGCAATTTTCTATTCATTGCTTGCATAGTTGAATTATCGGTTGCATCGTCGTGTCAGTTGCTGGTCTTAGTGTCTAGTTCCTTTAGAGTTTCGAGTTCTGTTCACATTAGTCACGCCGCCGCTGCATCATTATCCCTTCCGCCGTCCACCATCCCATCTATTAATTTCCACCATGTGCTACGCACTGTTCATTGTCATAATCATAGTTGAGGTCATTCACATCCCATCTAGTTTGTCTTGGAAAGAGGGAGAAAAAAAAGAGAGAGAAAAAAAAGAGAAAAAAGGAAAGAAAAAAAAGAAAAAGAGAGAGAAGAAAAAGAAAAAAAAAGCGTGAAAAAAAAAGAGAAGAAAAAAAATTGGATCTATCTAGAATCAATCTCGTACCTGAATTCGGATTGGAATCTGTTTTGCGCACTGTTCAGTAAAACAGGTGTATCTTTCTCATACGAAGTCCGTTTTGGCTCCGTGAGTACTCAAATTGAAGATAGCGACGAGCTGCATCTAAATAGTTGCAGAAGCTAGTTCAATATTTGACACCTCAAAATCGGCTTCTAAATAGGTCTTTTTGCCCTCCGAAGTTCATGAACACAGCTTGTTCCAATTTTTCAGGCCAGTTTTAGAATTCTTTGACTCCTCATATCAACTCGGAATTGAGTGATTCTTTTTGCATTGGAAAGCTTGAGTTAATAGCATTCTTTGAAAGAATTTATCAGAAAATTGTCTTAAACTTTTCAAGAGGAAAGTTGGAGAGAGAGTTGTTGTATATCCTGCTTGGCAGTTGTTTTTCATCATTATCTTCACTGCCGTTGTGATATTCACTTATATCTTGCTGTCAAGAGCTACTTAGTATCCTTCATTGATGCTAGTTGTGCTACGCCGTGACCTCATTAGTGTTCTAGGCTCGCGTCTCTAGTACGGTCTAGCCTAGGACCAGCACAGTACCGTCGTTGAGCGTTTATTCAACATTGCATCTTTGAATTGATTATTGCTAATCTTTTGCTACCATATATAGCCAGCCCAGCTCCACATATTTCTACACCGTGTATACGTACGCTCCCCTGGCAATCGCTTTACTCAATATTCGGAGTTACTTGACACCGCTGGTTGCCGATCACCGCCTGCTGCATGGTAAGAACTTGTAAGACATTTATATTTGCTTTACTGTGAGCGTTTTATCACCACATCCTAGTAGTTATAGGAACATTATTTTTAGGTTTTGTTTCTTGTTCTACTAATCATGACAGGATCCAGAGTCAATTCATGGGCTTTGTCGATCGCGGGGGACGTGCCACCACCTTTGCAAATACCACAACCGTCACGAGAGGTGCACAAACATCCAAGTGCACATGATCAGGTTAATGTATCTATACCACCATTTAATGGCCGTTTTAAACCTGCTTTATATATTGAATGGGAGTTCGACATAAAAAATATATTTGCTTCCCATAATTTCGATGAACATAAAAAGGTTAAGGTTGCGGTTGGTTCTTTCACTGGTTATGCTTTGGTTTGGTGGAGTGAATATTGTCGGTTACACCCTGATTATATACCTACTACTTGGGATGATTTGAAACTTGCCATGCGACATATTTTCGTCCCTGCTTATTATACTCGTGACATGATTAAGAAGTTGCAACACTTAAAACAAGGTAGTGAAACTGTAACAAAATATTATGATGATTTACAAACTACCTTGTTGCATTCCTCTTTAGAAGAAAGTGAAGATGATTTTATGGATAGATTTTGGGGAGGATTAAACCGTGATATTCAAGAGATACTAATTCATGAAGAGTGTTATCCTATGGACCATTTGTTTCATCTTGCGTGCAAAGCTGAACAGGAAATAAAACGACGTGTTGGCCACGAGGAGAACAAGCGCACGGTGCACATTCCAAGAGTTGATATGATTGTTCCTTCAACTACTAGGCATACTATGACAACCACATCCGTTGTTATCAGGACTACATCGCCTCCACCATGTGACACATCGGCCCCGAGAGTGGCTACATCATCTGAGTTGATCATAAGAGGTAATGACAAAGGTACTGATCTTCCATCTCTACATGAGAATGATGAATGCCTTGTCAATTTGAATGCACCATCTGATGAGCTACCCACTACTTTGATCACACCACCTATTTTAGAGGACTACGTTGATAATTTGACTTTGCCATGTGATCAAACAACTGAAATACCAACAATTTTGAGTGCACCCATTGAATTAACTATTGATGCAAAAGAACCAATGTTTAATCATTTTGATATGACCTCTAATCTTGGTGATGATTCTGTGTTGAATGACTTATTGCATGTTTGCTTATTTAAGCATGTTGTAGCTTGTAAATTTGATGCAAGTAAGGTTTATTCACCAATGTTGGGATGGTTTAATGATGAACATTGTCAATCTTTTGAAATGAGTAAGAGCTTCACTTATATGTGCAAACTGAGTTGCAATATTTTCATGCCTTCTACTTCTTGTGCTAATTTTTTGGCTTTAGATTTTATGGACTATGCAAGTTACTCATCTATTCATGTGTCATATATGCAAAAATCAAGGGAAGTAAAAATGGATGACATATACATATACAACATGTACACCTTGTCTCTTTTGTTAGCCACATTTCAGATTAAGCAACGCCGAGGACGGCTTTATTTTCAAGAAGGGGAGGATGATGAGGACATGACTATCTTGGATATGACCAAAAATATTGCATATATGCATATTTGTCAGGTGATTTCTAGTGCAAACTATTCAATAATCTATTTATGTTATCCAGAACAAAAATACTTCACACACTTTTGTGTTTTGTCTAATTGCAGGTGTATGGGACATTTGTACAATCCACATATGAAGATAAGGAAGAAAGAGATGTTTATTTGCTGTCCAAAAAGTTCTCTCACGTCACTTTTGGCCCAAGAGAAGATAGAGTCCAAGTCTCTCACGTTCTGGATTCAGATTCGGACTGCACAGACATACCTGACTCAAAACGCACACCAGTTTTTCATACGGACTCCGAATTGGGTGATTCTTTTTTTGTTGGAAACTAGATTTCGTGCACTTTCCAACCCAATTGGAATCACCTTCAAATTCGTCCGGAGCGTTGAGTTGTGGACGAAACAATCTGATGCTGCAGCAGAATCCGAGTCAAACTACAAGTGCAAAGGTGTTACATCACCTCCACTTGGGCCCATTGGCCTTGTACGACCTAGATTTAGTTTTAGGCTGCCTTGGGACGTCCTCCCACCTCCTTGGCCGCCACCCCTTGCTCCTATATAAGTAGATCCATCTAGTAGCTTTTCCTTGGGATTTGTTTAGTTAAAAGTTAGCCATTGCAACTTCGTGTACTTCGTTTGTGTCCAACAACCAGACCAAGACCGCTTACGGATCCCCACCATTATCAATACCTCATATATACTCGCAATATTCAGATTGCTTTTTTATCATATTCTTGCTTGTTCTTCGATTGCTTGCAGGAATAGACCTTCGTGGTCAGGTTGATTGTGCTCCAGCGTGGTCAATAACCTTTCGGAGTTGGTTTAGCGATTGCTAAGGCGCAACGTCGTGCACGTTTGTAGTCGGATCGTCAAAGTCATCTTCACCAAATCGATAGTTATCATCTCATCGAAAGATCGGGACACCCCCGCCTCTATCAGTTCCATACCAAGGGAGTTGTGAAGGAACGTTCTGTGCGCGTCATCATAGACGGAGGGAGCTGCAACAACTTGGCTAGCATGGAGATGGTCGAGAAGCTTTCTCTCACCACAAGACCACATCCACATCCTTACTACATCCAATGGTTCAACAACAGCGGCAAGGTTAAGGTAACACGTACTGTTCGTGTGCATTTTAGTATATCTACATATGCTGATTATGTTGATTGTGATGTGGTACCTATGCAAGCATGTTCCTTATTACTTGGTAGACCATGGCAATTTGATAAAAAATCTGTACACCATGGTAGAAACAATCACTATACTCTTGTTCATAAGGATAAAAATATTACTTTGCTTCCTATGACTCCTGATTCCATTTTGAAAGATGATATTAATAGAGCTAATAAAGCAAAACAGGAGACGAATAAGAGTGAAAATCAGATTGTGGCAAAAGAATTTGAGCAACAAATGAAGCCTAATAATAAACCATCTAGGTGTTGCTTCTGAAATTAAATTGAAAAGTGCATGTTTATTTGCCACCAAATCTGATATTGATGAGCTAGATTTCAGCAAATCTGTTTGCTATGCTTTTGTGTGCAAAGAGGCATTATTTTCATTCGAGGACGTGCCTTCCTCTTTGCCTCCTGCTGTCACTAACATTTTGCAGGAGTTCGCTGACGTCTTTCCACAAGACGTGCCACCGGGATTACCGCCTATTCGAGGGATTGAGCATCAGATTGACTTAATTCCCGGTGCTTCACTGCCAAACCGTGCACCATACCGTACCAATCCAGAGGAGACGAAGGAGATTATGCGTCAAGTACAAGAGCTTCTCGACAAAGGTTATATACGCAAATCCCTTAGTCCTTGTGCTGTTCCTATTATTCTAGTGCCAAAAAAGGATGGTACATCACGTATGTGTGTTGATTGTAGAGGCATTAATAATATTACTATTCGTTATCGTCATCCTATTCCTAGGCTAGATGATATGCTTGATGAATTGAGTGGCTCTACAATATTCTCCAAAGTTGATTTACGTAGTGGATACCATCAAATTCGTATGAAATTGGGAGATGAATGGAAAACAACATTCAAAACTAAGTTTGGATTATATGAGTGGTTAGTCATGCCTTTTGGGTTAACTAATGCACCTAGTACTTTCATGAGATTAATGAACGAAGTTTTACGTGCTTTCATTGGACGATTTGTGGTAGTTTACTTTGATGACATATTGATTTATAGAAGATCTTTGGAAGAACATTTGGAACATTTACGTGCTATTTTTATTGCTCTACGTGATGCACGTTTGTTTGGTAACCTTGGGAAGTGCACCTTTTGCACCGACCGAGTATCTTTTCTTGGGTATGTTGTTACTCCACAGGGAATTGAAGTTGATAAAGCCAAGATTGAAGCTATTGAGAGTTGGCCGCAACCCAAAATGGTCACACAAGTGAGGAGTTTTCTTGGCCTCGCTGGATTCTATAGGCGTTTTGTGATAGATTTCAGCACCATTGCTGCACCTCTCAATGAGCTTACAAAGAAAGATGTGCCTTTTCTTTGGGGTACCGCACAGGAAGAAGCCTTCACGGTATTGAAAGATAAGTTGAAACATGCTCCTTTACTCCAACTTCCTGATTTTAATAAGACTTTTGAGCTTGAATGTGATGCTAGTGGAATTGGATTAGGAGGTGTGTTATTACAAGATGGCAAACCTGTTGCATACTTTTCTGAAAAATTGAGTGGGCCTAGTCTGAATTATTCTACTTATGATAAAGAATTATATGCTCTTGTTCGGACTTTAGAAACATGGCAACATTATTTATGGCCCAAAGAATTTGTTATACATTCTGATCATGAATCTTTGAAACATATTAAAAGTCAAGCTAAACTGAATCGTAGACATGCTAAATGGGTTGAATTCATTGAGACTTTCCCTTATGTCATTAAACACAAGAAGGGAAAAGAAAATGTTATTGCTGATACATTGTCTCGTCGCTATACTATGCTTTCACAACTTGACTTCAAAATATTTGGTTTGGAGACCATCAAAGATCAATATGTGCATGATGCTGATTTTAAAGATGTAATGCAGAATTGTAAAGAAGGAAGAATGTGGAACAAGTTTGTTGTTAACGATGGATTTGTGTTTCGTGCTAACAAGCTATGCATTCCAGCTAGCTCCGTTCGTCTTTTGTTGTTGCAGGAGGCGCATGGAGGAGGATTAATGGGACACTTTGGCGTGAAGAAGACGGAGGACGTACTTGCTACACATTTCTTTTGGCCAAAGATGAGACGGGATGTTGAGCGTTTTATTGCTCGCTGCACTACATGTCAAAAAGCTAAGTCACGACTCAATCCTCATGGTTTATATATGCCTTTGCCTGTACCTAGTGTTCCTTGGGAGGATATATCTATGGACTTTGTTTTAGGTTTACCTCGAAGAAAGAAGGGGAAGGATAGCATATTTGTTGTCGTGGATAGATTCTCGAAAATGGCACACTTTATACCATGTCATAAAAGTGATGATGCTGTTAATGTTGCTGATTTGTTCTTTCGTGAAATTATTCGCTTGCATGGTGTGCCAAATACTATTGTTTCAGATCGTGATACTAAATTTCTTAGCCACTTTTGGAGATGTTTATGGGCTAAGTTGGGGACTAAACTGCTTTTTAGTACTACTTGTCACCCCCAAACTGATGGACAAACTGAAGTAGTCAATAGAACGTTGTCTACTATGCTTAGGGCTGTTTTGAAGAATAATAAGAAAATGTGGGAGGAATGCTTGCCTCATATTGAATTTGCTTATAATCGTTCATTACATTCTACTACTAAGATGTGCCCTTTTGAAGTTGTGTATGGTTTCCTACCTCGTGCACCTATTGATTTGTTGCCTCTTCCATCTTCGGAGAAGGTTAATTTTGATGCTAAACAACATGCTGAATTGATTTTAAAAATGCATGAGTTAACTAAGGAAAACATTGAGCGTATGAATGCTAAATATAAACTTGCTGGAGATAAGGGTAGAAAACATGTTGTGTTTGCACCTGGAGATCTTGTTTGGTTACATTTGCGTAAGGATAGATTTCCTGATTTGTGCAAATCAAAGCTAATGCCACGTGCTGATGGTCCCTTTAAGGTGTTAGAGAAAATAAATGATAATGCATATAAACTTGAGCTGCCTGCAGATTTTGGGGTTAGTCCCACTTTTAACATTGCAGATTTGAAGCCTTATTTGGGTGAGGAAGATGAGTTTCCGTCGAGGACGACTTCATTTCAAGAAGGGGAGGATGATGAGGACATCAATACCATTGTTACACCCATAGGCCCTGCTGCTATACATACTGGACCAATTACTAGAGCTCGCGCACGCCAACTAAATTACCAGGTACTTTCGTTTCTTGGTAATGATTCTAATGTTCATGAGAATATGATGCTGCCTAAATTGGATACATTTGTTTTGCTTACAAATGAAGGGCCTAGCTTGGAGAAGGATGAACATTGGAGCAAGAACAAGCATGGAGATGATGGCATGCGCAAGGGAAACAAGAACGGAGTTACAAGTGATGATTTCAGGACTTTGAAGCCACCATAATGGGTGCATGAAGCCTTGGACGAAATATACAAGACGCCACTTCATAAATTTCGTCCCGAGGCTATTTTAGGTGTTGCGTCACCTTATTATTGGGCCAGGCCCATGTAATTTCGAAATACATAAGTATAGGCTATTTTTAGAGTCCGTATGTGTGGGGAAACAAGAGATAGGGTTGATTTCGGAGCCCTCCACCAAGGGCCACGAAATTCCCCCCCTCTTCCTCCATATATACAGCCCTTAGGGCATCGTTTAGACTTTGGGTTTTGTTTAGATTAAAAGTTCGCCATAGCTGCAACTTCGCGTACTTCGTTTGTGTTCAACGACCAGACAAAGGCGTCACAGAACCCCACCTTGATCAATAAAGCTTTCATCTTATATTCGCAATATCCAGATTGCAATCTTAGTTTCTTGCTTGTTCTTCGTTTGCTCGCAGGAAACAGACCCTCGTGGTCAGGTTGATCGTGCTCCGGCGTGGTCAATAACCTCTCGGAGTTGGTTTAGCGATTGCTAAGGGGCGACGTCCTCGCACGTTCGTAGTCGGATCGTCAAAGTCGACTTCCACCAAAGCAAAATCCACCATCTCATCGAAAGACGGGACACCTTTGCCTCTATCAAGATGATGAGGACATCAATACAATTGTTACACCCACAGCCCCTGCTGCTATACATACTGGACCAATTACTAGAGCTCGTGCACGCCAACTAAATTACCAGGTACTTTCGTTTCTTGGTAATGATTCTAATGTTCATGAGAATATGATGCTGCCTAAATTGGATACATTTGTTTTGCTTACAAATGAAGGGCCTAGCTTGGAGAAGGATGAACATTGGAGCAAGAACAAGCATGGAGATGATGGCATGCGCAAGGGGAACAAGAACGGAGTTACAAGTGATGATTTCAGGACTTTGAAGCCACCATAATGGCTGCATGAAGCCTTGGACGAAATATACAAGATGCCACTTCATAAATTTCGTCCCGAGGCTATTTTAGGTGCTGCGTCACCTTATTATTGGGCCAGGCCCATGTAATTTCGAAATACATAAGTATAGGCTATTTTTAGAGTCCGTATGTGTGGGGAAACAAGAGATAGGGTTGATTTCGGACCCCTCCACCAAGGGCCACGAAATTCCCCCCCCTTTTCCTCCATATATACAGCCCTTAGGGCATCGTTTAGACTTTGGGGGTTTTGTTTAGATTAAAAGTTCGCCATAGCTGCAACTTCGCGTACTTCGTTTGTGTTCAACGACCAGACAAAGGCGTCACAGAACCCCACCTTGATCAATAAAGCTTTCATCTTATATTCGCAATATCCAGATTGCAATCTCAGTTTCTTGCTTGTTCTTCGTTTGCTCGCAGGAAACAGACCCTCGTTGTCAGGTTGATCGTGCTCCGGCGTGGTCAATAACCTCTCGGAGTTGGTTTAGCGATTGCTAAGGTGCAACGTCCTCGCACATTCGTAGTCGGATCGTCAAAGTCGACTTCCACCAAAGCGATATCCATCATCTCATCGAAAGACGGGACACCTTTGCCTCTATCAGATCATCTAGATCATCAAGACCCCATCTCCTTTGGATTTGGGATGAACTTTATCTTGTACTGACTTCCCTTTGTTGTTCATGTACATTGCAGATCCATGTGTTTGTTAGTCTAGTGGATGTGTGATTGTACTTGTTCTTGAGTCTTTCCCCTTGTGATTTCTCTCCTGTTCTTTGTGTGTTCTTCGCGGGATCTCCCTCCAAATCGTGAAAGATCGGCCCCTAGGGTTCCACCCTACATCAAGAAGGCAAACTAGTAGACGACAGGGTAGTAGGGCGTGCTCCCAATGCTCTGCCCGCCCACCATCTGCAATGTCGCCGTCACCAAGACCCTCATTGATGGCGGGGCCGGCCTGAATGTGCTCTCCGTGGAAACTTTCGACTTGCTTCATGTGCCGCATGAACGGCTTCGCCCCACCAAGTCCTTCTCCGAGGTTGGCGGCGGCTCCTCCAGCCCCCTAGGGAAGATACGGCTTCCTGTGACCTTCGGCACCCGCGACAACTACCGCACCGAGCTTATCGACTTCGACATCACCCGCATCGGTGATATAGGATGAAATCCTAGAGGGGGGTCTTTTCACACTTGGAGGGGGAAAAGGGCAAACTCTCAAGAACACAAAGAGGAAATCACTCAAACAATTCCCCAGTTACACATCCACTAGAATAGCAATACAAGATCCACAAGTCACAAACACAATCAAAGGAAAGATACAATGGCAAAGTTCTTCCCGCTCCTAGGAGATGAGGTCTTGAAGATAGTCTTCTCCTAGAGGAGGTCTTGAAATCCACTAGGATTCTTCCCAAAGGGGCCTTGATTCCACAAGTGGGAAGGTAGAAGGAGCAAAGATCACAAATATCTCATCTCATATTTTGCTAACCCTAAACATAGCCCTAGGTACGGTTTATATAGTCTTGGGGTCGGAGTAGATGAAGAGGGGCTCGGATTGGGGATCACAGCCGTCCATCCTGGGTGGCCCATGCGCACGGGGTAAGTTGGGCCCGTGCGCACGGGGGTCCCATGGGCACGGTACAGGCCCGTGCGCATGGGGTGCTCCAGCGTCAACTTCCTGGGTAGTCCATGGGCACGGGGTCTCGAGGGCCCGTGCGCACGGGGTCACCTGGGACTTCTAGTTTTGCTGCTGTTGCACTCCGTCTTGGTCCACGTGGCCTTGGGGTGGTTCCTCTTCTCCTTGGGGGTGCTCCTAAGCCTCTTGGTGGTGTTCCTCTTCCTACCTAATGAGACATAGCGTATCTTGGTGAGGTAGCAACAATGTTCCATTCGTATCCATATGCAAGATAAGTAGGAAGGAGTTCACCTTAAGTCCGGTAGGTCCACTTGGAGCTTGATGTGCTATGAAGGTGTACATGGTGATGTCCGTAGGATGCTCCGCATCATCCCCTCCCCCTTGGGAAAGATCCGAACTCGGATCGTAAACCGTATCGCCATGTACACGGTAGGAATTGATGCCTTGTTGCTCGGTGAGGTGCTCTAAGATGTTGGTGTCGTGCAACGTGTATGCCTTCCCATGACGAAGATAGCTCGTGATGGTACCACCTTGCAAGACCTTCAAAACGAAAGAACATGATAAGCACTTGGAAAAACCCATGAGGTTAGCGTGAACGCAAAGCCTATCATTCAGGAAGGGAAATGCCCAACAAGTGAATTTATCATGTGTATCATAAGGAAGGGCAAGGTAGGGGGACAAGTCGTGGAGGCATATGATGCGAGTACGCCCAACTATAATAAATTCAAGCAAACAAACATGCTTCACAAGTAACATGTCATGATAGAGGCAAAGGTGTCCCGTCTTTCGATGAGATGATGGATATCGCTTTGGTGGAAGTCGACTTTGACGATCCGACTACGAACGTGCGAGGACGTCGCGCCTTAGCAATCGCTAAACCAACTCTGAGAGGTTATTGACCACGCCGGAGCACGATCAACCTGACCACGAGGGTCTGTTTCCTGCAAGCAAACGAAGAACAAGCAAGAAACTAAGATTGCAATCTAGATATTGCGAATATAAGATGAAAGCTTTATTGATCAAGGTGGGGTTCTATGACGCCTTTGTCTGGTCGTTGAACACAAACGAAGTACGCGAAGTTGCAGCTATGGCGAACTTTTAATCTAAACAAAACCCAAAGTCTAAATGGTGCCCTAAGGGCTGTATATATGGAGGAAGAGAGGGGGAATTTCGTGGCCCTTAGTGGAGGGGTCCGAAATCAACCCTATCTCTTGTTTCCCCACACATACGGACTCTAAAAATAGCCTATACTTATGTATTTCGAAATTACATGGGCCTGGCCCAATAAAAAGGTGACGCAACACCTATAATAGCCTCGGGACGAAATTTATGAAGTGGCATCTTGTATATTTCGTCCATGGCTTCATGCACCCATTATGGTGGCTTCAAAGCCATGAAATCATCACTTGTAACTCCGTTCTTGTTCCCCTTGCGCATGGCATCATCTCCATGCTTGTTCTTGCTCCAATGTTCATCCTTCTCCAAGCTAGGCCCTTCATTTGTAAGCAAAACAAATGTATCCAATTTAGGCAGCATCCTATTCTCATGAACATTAGAATCATTACCAAGAAACGAAAGTACCTGATAATTTAATTGGCGTGCGCGAGCTCTAGTAATTGGTCCCGTATATGTAGCAGTAGGGGCTGTGGGTGTAACAATGGTATTGATGTCCTCATCATCCTCCCCTTCTTGAAATGAAGTCGTCCTCGACGGAAACTCATCTTCCTCACCCAAATAAGGCTTCAAATCTGCAATGTTAAAAGTGGGACTAACCCCAAAATCTGCAGGCAGCTCAAGTTTATATGCATTATCATTTATTTTCTCTAACACCTTAAAGGGACCATCAGCACGTGGCATTAGCTTTGATTTGCGCAAATCAGGAAATCTATCCTTACGCAAATGTAACCAAACTAGATCTCCAGGTGCAAACACAACATGTTTTCTACCCTTATCTCCAGCAAGTTTATATTTAGCATTCATACGCTCAATGTTTTCCTTAGTTAACTCATGCATTTTTAAAATCAATTCAGCACGTTGTTTAGCATCAAAATTAACCTTCTCCGAAGATGGAAGAGGCAACAAATCAATAGGTGCACGAGGTAGGAAACCATACACAACTTCAAAAGGGCACATCTTAGTAGTAGAATGCAATGAACGATTATAAGCAAATTCAATATGAGGCAAGCATTCCTCCCACATTTTCTTATTATTCTTCAAAACAGCCCTAAGCATAGTAGACAACGTTCTATTGACTACTTCAGTTTGTCCATCAGTTTGGGGGTGACAAGTAGTACTAAAAAGCAGTTTAGTCCCCAACTTAGCCCATAAACATCTCCAAAAGTGGCTAAGAAATTTAGTATCCCGATCTGAAACAATAGTATTTGGCACACCATGCAAGCGAATAATTTCACGAAAGAACAAATCAGCAACATTAACAGCATCATCGCTTTTATGACATGGTATAAAGTGTGCCATTTTCGAGAATCTATCCACGACAACAAATATGCTATCCCTCCCCTTCTTTGTTCGAGGTAAACCTAAAACAAAGTCCATAGATATATCCTCCCAAGGAACACTAGGTGCAGGCAAAGGCATATATAAACCATGAGGATTGAGTCGTGACTTAGCTTTTTGACATGTAGTGCATCGAGCAATAAAACGCTCAACATCCCGTCTCATCTTTGGCCAAAAGAAATGTGTAGCAAGTACGTCCTCCGTCTTCTTCACGCCAAAGTGTCCCATTAATCCTCCTCCATGCGCCTCCTGCAACAACAAAAGACGAACGGAGCTAGCTGGAATGCATAGCTTGTTAGCACGAAACACAAATCCATCGTTAACGACGAACTTGTTCCACATTCTTCCTTCTTTACAATTCTGCATTACATCTTTAAAATCAGCATCATGCACATATTGATCTTTGATGGTCTCCAAACCAAATATTTTGAAGTCAAGTTGTGAAAGCATAGTATAGCAGCGAGACAATGCATCAGCAATAACATTTTCTTTTCCCTTCTTGTGTTTAATGACAAAAGGAAAAGTCTCAATGAATTCAACCCATTTAGTATGTCTACGATTCAGTTTAGCTTGACTTTTAATATGTTTCAAAGATTCATGATCAGAATGTATAACAAATTCTTTGGGCCATAAATAATGTTGCCATGTTTCTAAAGTCCGAACAAGAGCATATAATTCTTTATCATAAGTAGAATAATTCAGACTAGGCCCACTCAATTTTTCAGAAAAGTATGCAACAGGTTTGCCATCTTGTAATAACACACCGCCTAATCCAATTCCACTAGCATCACATTCAAGCTCAAAAGTCTTATTAAAATCAGGAAGTTGGAGTAAAGGAGCATGTGTCAACTTATCTTTCAATACCGAGAAGGCTTCTTCCTGTGCGGTACCCCAAAGAAAAGGCACATCTTTCTTTGTAAGCTCATTGAGAGGTGCAGCAATGGTGCTGAAATCTCTCACAAAACGCCTATAGAATCCAGTGAGGCCAAGAAAACTCCTCACTTGTGTGACCATTTTGGGTTGCGGCCAACTCTCAATAGCTTCAATCTTGGCTTTATCAACTTCAATTCCCTGTGGAGTAACAACATAGCCAAGAAAAGATACTCGGACGGTGCAAAAGGTGCACTTCCCAAGGTTACCAAACAAACGTGCATCACGTAGAGCAATAAAAACAGCACGTAAATGTTCCAAATGTTCTTCCAAAGATCTGCTATAAATCAATATGTCATCAAAGTAAACTACCACAAATCGTCCAATGAAAGCACGTAAAAGTTCATTCATTAATCTCATGAAAGTACTAGGTGCATTAGTTAACCCAAAGGGCATGACTAACCACTCATATAATCCAAACTTAGTTTTGAATGCTGTTTTCCATTCATCTCCCAATTTCATACGAATTTGATGGTATCCACTACGCAAAACAACTTTGGAGAATATTGTAGAGCCACTCAATTCATCAAGCATATCATCTAGCCTAGGAATAGGATGACGATAACGAATAGTAATATTATTAATGCCTCTACAATCAACACACATACGTGATGTACCATCCTTTTTCGGCACTAGAATAATAGGAACAGCACAAGGACTAAGGGATTCGCGTATATAACCTTTTCGAGAAGCTCTTGTACTTGACGCATAATCTCCTTCGTCTACTCTGGATTGGTACGGTATGGTGCACGGTTTGGCAGTGAAGCACCGGGAATTAAGTCAATCTGATGCTCAATCCCTCGAATAGGCGGTAATCCCGGTGGCACGTCTTGTGGAAAGACGCCAACGAACTCCTGCAAAATGTTAGTGACAGCAGGAGGCAAAGAGGAAGGCACGTCCTCGAATGAAAATAATGCCTCTTTGCACACAAAAGCATAGCAAACAGATTTGCTGAAATCTAGCTCATCAATATCAGATTTCGTGGCAAATAAACATGCACTTTTCAATTTAATTTCAGAAGCAACACTAGATGGTTTATTATTAGGCTTCATTTGTTGCTCAAATTCTTTTGCCACAATCTGATTTTCACTCTTATTCGTCTCCTATTTTGCTTTATTAGCTCTATTAATATCATCTTTCAAAATGGAATCAGGAGTCATAGGAAGCAAAGTAATATTTTTATCCTTATGAACAAGAGTATAGTGATTGTTTCTACCATGGTGTACAGAATTTTTATCAAATTGCCATGGTCTACCAAGTAATAAGGAACATGCTTGCATAGGTACCACATCACAATCAACATAATCAGCATATGTAGAGATACTAAAATGCACACGAATAGTACGTGTTACCTTAACCTTGCCGCTGTTGTTGAACCATTGGATGTAGTAAGGATGTGGATGTGGTCTTGTGGTGAGAGAAAGCTTCTCCACCATCTCCATGCTAGCCAAGTTGTTGCAGCTCCCTCCGTCTATGATGACGCGCACAGAACGTTCCTTCACAACTCCCTTGGTATGGAACAAATTGTGCCTCTGATTTTGCTTAGCTTGTGTGATCTGCACACTCAAAACACGTTGAGCAACTAAACATTCATACCTGTCAGCGTCTTCAGGAGCCATGTATTCCGTCTCATGATCAGAATCATCTCCACCATGTTCTTCACGTGTAATAAGAGCCAAAGTCTCCTCATCATAGTCACTAGCAGACTCATATCCACCATCCGCGGTAGCAATCATCACACGCGGAGATTTGCATTCTCTCGCATAATGACCTCCTCCCTTACAACGACGACAAATAATATCACTTGTGTGCCCTGTTGATGCCATGGAAGAAGAAGAACGCTGTGCAGGTCCCGCAGGTGCGCTCTTGGCAGATAATGGTGGTTGTGCCTGTTTTCTTGTATCACGGCTGGAGGTGGCACCGGATGGAGGTGCTGGTGCAGTTAAAGTAGAAGATGCACGTGGTGTCCATGATGAAGGTCGGCCTGCAGAAAAGTTAGTTCGCCCCAATGCTTGTCGATCCTGCACTTCACGTTCAGCTTTACAAGCAAGATGGAATAAACGAGTGATATTAGTATACTCCTTATAGTCTAGAATGGTCTGAATCTCTCTATTTAATCCACCCAGAAAACGTGCAAGCATAGCTTCATTCTCCTCAACAATACCACATCTAATCATGCCAGTTTGTAATTCCTGATAATATTCTTCTACAGAATTTTTCCCTTGTCTTAAACGCTGCAATTTTTGAAGCAATTCACGTTGATAATATGGTGGAACCCAACGCGTACGCATAGCAGTTTTCAAAGCAGACCAAGTAGTTGGAATAGGATATAATCTACAATGTTCAGACCACCATACACATGCAAAACTAGTGAAAGCACAAACAGCAGCAGCAACTCGTCTCTCCTCAGGATATTGTAAACATGTAAATCGTTGTTCAGTTTCTAACTCCCAAGTAAGATATATATCAGGAACATATCTACCCTCAAATGGTGGAATATTCAATTTCAGTTTAGGAATATGGACATCATCTCGTACCTGAGGTGGTGGTGCAGGCCTACCATTACGAATATATACCTGAGGTCGACCTGCTGGTGGTGGTACAGGTGGCTGCACGTAGTGCTGATTTTGATCAACCTCATCCTCATAATCTCCCACATAATCATCCTCCTCCGCATCAGCAGCAGGAGCCATAGAAGTATCAACAGCAGCACCAACAGTTTGGCCAAACGCAAGAGGAACACGGCTTGCTCGGCGGAGGTCTGTTTCGCGACGTGGAGGTAGTCATTGTTGTTGTTGTTGGAGAGGTGCGTTAGGTGTAGCAGGTGGTGGTGGTGGGAGACGCGCGAGCAATTCATTAAACTTGTTATCGAGCTTTATTTCGAACGTCTTCTCAAGGCCAGTGATCTTCTCCATGGCCTCTTCAAAATTGTTCAGCACATCTTGCACCTGTTCAGTCATCATTTGCTGAAACTTATCATGAAGCTCCTTGTTCGATAAATTCTCCCAGTCAATCTCGTCGGCTTGTGATCCTGGCATGGTTAGCAGCAATAGAAACACACAAGAATATGATCCTACAGACTACGAACAAGTGGTGGTGGTGGGTGTCACAAATCCGTCAAGAAAAACTCAAATTCTTACCAGTTCTTACCCAGCAACAGGCGGTGATCGGCAACCGTTGTAGTCAAAACTCTCAAAGCTTGGATAGAGCGATTACCAGGGAGAGTCAAACGCACGACGTAGATGTATGTGGAGCTGGGAAGGCTTATAATATGGTAGCAAAAAGGGTCAGCAATAATCAATTCAGAGATGCAAAGTTGAATAAACGCTCAACGACGGTACTGTGCTGGTCCTAGGCTAGACTGTGCTAGAGACGCGAGCCTAGAACACCAACAAAATCACGGCGCGGCACGTAAACAAGGGAGGAGCACACTCTGAATTTTTTTTCTCTTTTTTTTTGCACTTTTTTTTCCTCTTTTTTTTTGCGCCGCAACAAATTTTTTTTGAAAAAGTCTACAAATGGTCTAAAAACTGCCTAGCCAGAATTTTCCAGACTTAGTTTTTTTTTTGAAATTGGAACTATTTTTCTTCTGCGGATGGCTCGGAATTTGGGGAGTCCTTCTCTGTCACGACTCGGAGTGTCGCATGATCTGGAAATCGAGAACAATGCAACAATTACTGGACTCGGACTAGGACTGGTGGCGGAGATGAATCTGGTGGAACTCGGACTGGTGGCGGAGATGAATCTGGTGGAACACGGACAGGTGGGGGATATATGTTGCAGGTGAACTCGGATTGGCGTGATGGCGGCGGATATGTGGTGGCGTATATGGATTCGGATTGGCGGTGAATATGTGGTGGTGGTATATGGCAACAGCAACGATGATGATGCGGTGGTGATATATGGCAGCGGCGACATGACAACCTGTGAACAGAACTTGAAACTCTAAAAGACTAGACGCTAAGACCAGCAACTGGACACGACGATGCAACCGCAAATTCAACAAAGCAAATACAGAAAAGATTATGCAAGGCTCAGATTGGTTCGGATGGGATGAACTAACCCTAATTTTTTTTGGCTTTTTCGTGGACTATAGGTATGAAGAAGAGACTCGATCTAAACTATGAAAAACTGTAAAATCTCATCGAGCAACCTGGAAATCTGATACCACTTGATAGAGGCAAAGGTGTCCCGTCTTTCGATGAGATGATGGATATCGCTTTGGTGGAAGTCGACTTTGACGATCCGACTACGAACGTGCGAGGACGTCGCGCCTTAGCAATCGCTAAACCAACTCCGAGAGGTTATTGACCACGCCGGAGCATGATCAACCTGACCACGAGGGTCTGTTTCCTGCGAGCAAACGAAGAACAAGCAAGAAACTAAGATTGCAATCTGGATATTGCGAATATAAGATGAAAGCTTTATTGATCAAGGTGGGGTTCTGTGACGCCTTTGTCTGGTCGTTGAACACAAACAAAGTACGCGAAGTTGCAGCTATGGTGAACTTTTAATCTAAACAAAACCCAAAGTCTAAACGGTGCCCTAAGGGCTGTATATATGGAGGAAGAGAGGGGGAATTTCGTGGCCCTTGGTGGAGGGGTCCGAAATCAACCCTATCTCTTGTTTCCCCACACATACGGACTCTAAAAATAGCCTATACTTATGTATTTCGAAATTACATGGGCCTGGCCCAATAAAAAGGTGACGCAGCACCTATAATAGCCTCGGGACGAAATTTATGAAGTGGCATCTTGTATATTTCGTCCATGACTTCATGCACCCATTATGGTGGCTTCAAAGTCCTGAAATCATCACTTGTAACTCCGTTCTTGTTCCCCTTGCGCATGGCATCATCTCCATGCTTGGAGCAAGTTCAAGCATGGAGATGATGGCATGCGCAAGGGGAACAAGAATGGAGTTACAAGTGACGATTCCAGGACTCTAAAGCCACCATAATGAGTGCATGAAGCATGGGACGAAATATACAAGATGCCACTTCATAAATTTCATCCAGAGGCTATTATAGGTGCTGCGTCACCTTATTATTGGGCCAGGCCCATGTATTTTCGAAGTACTTAAGTATAGGCTGTTTTTAGAGTCCGTATGTATGGGGAAACAAGAGTTAGGGTTGGTTTCGGACCCCTCCACGAAGGGCCACGAAATTCCCCCTCTCTCCTCCATATATACAGCCCTTAGGGCTTCTTTTAGACTTTGGGCTTTGTTTAGATTAAAAGTTCGCCATAGCTGCAACTTCGCGTACTTCGTTTGTGTCCAACGACCAGACGAAGACGTCACAGAACCCCACCTTGATCAATAAAGCTTTCATCTTATATTCACAATATCCAGATTGCAATCTTAGTTTCTTGCTTGTTCTTCGTTTGCTCGCAGGAAATAGACCCTCGTGGTCAGGTTGGTCGTGCTCCGGCGTGGTCAATAACCCCTCGGAAGTTGGTTTAGCGATTGCTAAGGCGCGACGTCTCACACGTTCGAAGTCGCATCGTCAAGGTCGACTCCCACAGAAACGATAGCCACCATCTCATCGAAACATCGGGACACTTTAGCCTCTATCAAGTGGTATCGGATTTCCAGGTTGCTCGGTGAGATTTTATAGTTTTTCGTAGTTCAGATCGAGTCTGTTCTTCATACCTACAGTCCACAAAAAAAAGCAAAAAAAAAGAATTAGGGTTAGTTCATCATATCCGAACCAATCTGAGCCTTTGCATAGTCTTTTCAGTATTTTGCTTTGTTGAATTTGCGGTTGCATCGTCGTGTCTAGTTGCTGGTCTTAGAGTCTGGTCTTTTAGAGTTTCGAGTTCTGGTCATAAGTTGTCACACCGCCGCCGCACCATCATCATCGCTCCTGCCATCTACCACCACCACTTATCCGCCATCGATCCTGATGAGGACATCAATACCATTGTTACACCCACAGCCCCTACTGTTACATATACTGGACCAATTACTAGAGCTCGTGCATGCCAATTAAATTACCAGGTACTTTCGTTTCTTGGTAATGATTCTAATGTTCATGAGATTATGATGCTGCCTAATTGGATACATTTGTTTTGCTTACAAATGAAGGGCCTAGCTTGGAGATGGATGAACATTGGAGCAAGAACACACATGGAGTTGATGGCATGCGCAAGGGGATCAAGAACGGAGTTACAAGTGATGATTTCAGGACTTTAAAGCCGCCATAAGGAGTGCATGAAGCCATGGACGAAATATACAAGATGCCACTTCATAATATTCGTCCATAGGCTATTCTAGGTGCTGCGTCACCTTATTAATGGGCCAGGCCCATGTAATTTCGAAATACTTAAGTATAGGCTATTTTTAGAGTCCGTATGTGTGGGGAAACAAGAGTTAGGGTTGGTTTCGGACCCCACCCTCAAGGGCCACGAAATTCCCCCCCTCTTCCTCCATATATACAGCCCTTAGGGCGTCGTTTAGACTTTTGGTTTTGTTTAGATTAAAAGTTCGCAATAGCTGCAACTTCGCGTACTTCGTTTGTGTCCAACGACCAGACCAAGACGTCACAGAACCCCGCCTTGATCAATAAAGCTTTCATCCTATATTCGCAATATCCCGATTGCAATCTCAGTTTCTTGCTTGTTCTTCGTTTGCTCGCAGGAAACAGACCCTCGTGGTCAGGTTGATCGTGCTCCGGCGTGGTCAATAACCCTCGGAAGTTGGTTTAGCGATTGCTAAGGCGCGACGTCTCGCACGTTCGTAGTCGGATCGTCAAGGTCGACTCCCACAGAAAATGATAGCCACCATCTCATCGAAACATCGGGACACCTTAGCCCCTATTAGATCCGTATCCATATGATAGAGGCGGAGGTGTCCCGTCTTTCGATGAGATGGTGGATTTCTCTTTGGTGGAAGTCGACTTTGACGATCCGACTACGAACGTGCGAGGACGTCGCGCCTTAGCAATCGCTAAACCAACTCCGAGAGGTTATTGACCACGCCGGAGCACGATCAACCTGACCACTAGGGTCTGTTTCCTGCGAGCAAACGAAGAACAAGCAAGAAACTAAGATTGCAATCTGGATATTGCGAATATAAGATGAAAGCTTTATTGATCAAGGTGGGGTTCTGATAGAGGCGAGGGTGTCCCGATCTTTCGATGAGATGGTAACTATCGATTTGGTGGAGACGACTTTGACGATCCGACTACAAACGTGCACGACGTTGCGCCTTAGCAATCGCTAAACCAATCTCCAGAGGTTATTGACCACGCCGGTGCACGATCAACCTGACCACGAAGGTCTATTCCTGCAAGCAATCGAAGAACGAGCAAGAATATGATAAAAGCAATCTGAATATTGCAAATATATATGAAGTATTGATAAAGGTGGGGATCCGAAAACGGTCTTAGTCTGGTCGTTGGACACAAACGAAGTACACGAAGTTGCGTTGGCTAACTTTTAACTAAACAAATCCCAAGGAAAAGCTACTAGATGGATCTACTTATATAGGAGCAAGGGGTGGCGGCCAAGGAGGTGGGAGGACGTCCCAAGGCAGCCTAAAACTAAATCTAGGTCGTACAAGGCCAATGGGCCCAAGTGGAGGTGATGTAACACCTTTGGACTTGTAGTTTGACTCGGATTCTGCTGCAGCATCAGATTGTTTCGTCCATAACTCAACGCTCCGGACGAATTTGAAGGTGATTCCAATTGGGTTGGAAAGTGCACGAAATCTAGTTTCCAACAAAAAAAGAATCACCCAATTCGGAGTCCGTATGAAAAACTTGTGTGCGTTTTGAGTCAGGTATGTCTGTGCAGTCCGAATCTGAATCCAGAACGTGAGAGACTTGGACTCTATCTTCTCTTGGGCCAAAAGTGACGTGAGAGAACTTTTTGGACAGCAAATAAACATCTCTTTCTTCCTTATCTTCATATGTGGATTGTACAAATGTCCCATACACCTGCAATTAGACAAAACACAAAAGTGTGTGAAGTATTTTTGTTCTAGATAACATAAATAGATTATTGAATAGTTTGCACTAGAAATCACCTGACAAATATGCATATATGCAATATTTTTGGTCATATCCAAGGTAGTCATGTCCTCGTCATCCTCCCCTTCTTGAAAATAAAGCCGTCCTTGGCGTTGCTTAATCTGAAATGTGGCTAACAAAAGAGACAAGGTGTACATGTTGTATATGTATATGTCATCCATTTTTACTTCCCTTGATTTTTGCATATATGACACATGAATAGATGAGTAACTTGCATAGTTCATAAAATCTAAAGCCAAAAAATTAGCACAAGAAGTAGAAGGCATGAAAATATTGCAACTCAGTTTGCACATATAAGTGAAGCTCTTATTCATTTCAAAAGAGTGACAATGTTCATCATTAAACCATCCCAACATTGGTGAATCTTACTTGCATCAAATTTACATGCTACAACATGCTTAAATAAGCAAACATGCAATAAGTCATTCAACACAGAATCATCACCAAGATTAGAGGTCATATCAAAATGATTAAACATTGGTTCTTTTGCATCAATAGTTAATTCAATGGGTGCACTCAAAATTGTTGGTATTTCAGTTGTTTGATCACATGGCAAAGTCAAATTATCAACGTAGTCCTCTAAAATAGGTGGTGTGATCAAAGTAGTGGGTAGCTCATCAGATGGTGCATTCAAATTGACAAGGCATTCATCATTCTCATGTAAAGATGGAAGATCAGTACCTTTGTCATTACCTCTTATGATCAACTCAGATGATGTAGCCACTCTCGGAGGCGATGTGTCACATGGTGGAGGTGATGTAGTCCTAACAACAACGGATGTGGTTGTCATAGTATGCCTAGTAGTTGAAGGAACAATCATATCAACTCTTGGAATGTGCACCGTGCGCTTGTTCTCCTCGTGGCCAACACGTCGTTTTATTTCCTGTTCAGCTTTGCAAGCAAGATGAAACAAATGGTCCATAGGATAACACTCTTCATGAATTAGTATCTCTTGAATATCACGGTTTAATCCTCCCCAAAATCTATCCATAAAATCATCTTCACTTTCTTCTAAAGAGGAATGCAACAAGGTAGTTTGTAAATCATCATAATATTTTGTTACAGTTTCACTACCTTGTTTTAAGTGTTGCAACTTCTTAATCATGTCACGAGTATAATAAGCAGGGACGAAAGTATGTCGCATGGCAAGTTTCAAATCATCCCAAATAGTAGGTATATAATCAGGGTGTAACCGACAATATTCACTCCACCAAACCAAAGCATAACCAGTGAAAGAACCAACCGCAACCTTAACCTTTTTATGTTCATTGAAATTATGGGAAGCAAATATATTTTTTATGTCGAACTCCCATTCAATATATAAAGCAGGTTTAAAACGGCCATTAAATGGTGGTATAGATACATTAACCTGATCATGTGCATTTGGATGTTTGTGCACCTCTCGTGACGGTTGTGGTATTTGCAAAGGTGGTGGCACGTCTCCTGCGATCGACAAAGCCCATGAATTGACTCTGGATCCTGTCATGATTAGTAGAACAAGAAACAAAACCCAAAAATAATGTTCCTATAACTACTAGGATGTGGTGGTAAAACGCTCACAGTAAAGCAAATATCAATGTCTTACAAGTTCTTACCATGCAGCAGGCGGTGATCGGCAACCAGCGGTGTCAAGTAACTCCGAATATTGAGTAAAGCGATTGCCAGGGGAGCGTACGTATACACGGTGTAGAAATATGTGGAGCTGGGTTGGCTATATATGGTACCAAAAGATTAGCAATAATCAATTCAAAGATGCAATGTTGAATAAACGCTCAACGACGGTACTGTGCTGGTCCTAGGGTAGACCGGACTAGAGACGCGAGCCTAGAACACTAATGAGGTCACGGCGTAGCACAATTAGCATCAATGAAGGATACTAAGTAGCTCTTGACAGCAAGATATAAGTGAAGATCACAACGGCAGTGAAGATAATGATGAAAAACAACTGCCAAGCAGGATATACAACAACTCTCTCTCCAACTTTCCTCTTGAAAAGTTTAAGACAATTTTCTGATAAATTCTTTCAAAGAATGCTACTAACTCAAGCTTTCCAATGCAAAAAGAATCACTCAATTCCGAGTTGATATGAGGAGTCAAAGAATTCTAAAACTGGCCTAAAAAATTGGAACAAGCTGTGTTCACGAACTTCGGAGGGCAAAAAGACCTATTTAGGAGCCGATTTTGAGGTGTCAAATATTGAACTAGCTTCTGCAACTATTTAGATGCGGCTCGTCGCTATCTTCAATTTGAGTACTCACGGAGCCAAGGACTTTGATGAGGACATGACTACCTTGAATATGACCAAAAATATTGCATATATGCATATTTGTCAGGTGATTTCTAGTGCAAACTATTCAATAATCTATTTATGTTATCCAGAACAAAAATACTTCACACACTTTTGTATTTTGTCTAATTGCAGGTGTATGGGACATTTGTACAATCCACAAATGAAGATAAGGAAGAAAGAGATGTTTATTTGCTGTCCAAAAAGTTCTCTCACGTCACTTTTGGCCCAAGAGAAGATAGAGTCCAAGTCTCTCACGTTCTGGATTCAGATTCGGACTGCACAGACATACCTGACTCAAAACGCACACAAGTTTTTCATACGGACTCCAAATTGCGTGATTCTTTTTTTGTTGGAAACTAGATTTCGTGCACTTTCCAACCCAATTGGAATCACCTTCAAATTCGTCCGGAGCGTTGAGTTGTGGACGAAACAATCTGATGCTGCAGCAGAATCCGAGTCAAACTACAAGTCCAAAGGTGTTACATCACCTCCACTTGGGCCCATTGGCCTTGTACGACCTAGATTTAGTTTTAGGCTGCCTTGGGACGTCCTCCCACCTCCTTGGCCGCCACCCCTTGCTCCTATATAAGTAGATCCATCTAGTAGCTTTTCCTTGGGATTTGTTTAGTTAAAAGTTAGCCAACGCAACTTCGTGTACTTCGTTTGTGTCCAACGACCAGACTAAGACCGTTTTCGGATCCCCACCTTTATCAATACTTCATATATATTTGCAATATTCAGATTGCTTTTATCATATTCTTGCTCGTTCTTCGATTGCTTGCAGGAATAGACCTTCGTGGTCAGGCTGACCGTGCTTCCGGCATCGTCAGTAACCTCAGGAGATTGGTTTAGCGATTGCTAAGGCGCAACGTCGTGCACGTTTGTAGTCGGATCGTCAAAGTCGTCTCCACCAAATCGATAGTTATCATCTCATCGAAAGATCGGGACACCCTCGCCTCTATCAAGTGGTATCAGTTTTCAGGTTGCTCGGTGAGAATTTCCAGTTTTCCTAGATTAGATTTATTTTCTTACCTATTGTCCAAGAAAAAGCCACAAAAAAAAGTTAGATCTATTCATCCTTTATCCAAGCCAGTCTGAGCCTTTGCAATTTTCTATTCATTGCTTGCATAGTTGAATTATCGGTTGCATCGTCGTGTCAGTTGCTGGTCTTAGTGTCTAGTTCCTTTAGAGTTCCGAGTTCTGTTCACATTAGTCACGCCGCCACTGCATCATTATCCCTTCCGCCGTCCACCATCCCATCTATTAATTTCCACCATGTGCTACGCACTGTTCATTGTGATAATCATAGTTGAGGTCATTCACATCTTCGCCTGATCCAATCTGCATCTTATCTAGTTTGTCTTGGAAAGAGGGAGAAAAAAAAAGAGAGAGAAAAAAAAAGAGAGAAAAAAGGAAAGAAAAAAAAAAGAAAAAGAGGGAGAAGAAAAAGAAAAAAAAGGCGTGAGAAAAAAAAGAGAAGAAAAAAAAATTGGATCTATCTAGAATCAATCTCGTACCTGAATTCGGATTCGAATCTGTTTTGTGCACTGTTCAGTAAAACAGGTGTATCTTCCTCATACGAAGTCAGTTTTGGCTTCGTGAGTACTCAAATTGAAGATAGCGACGAGCCGCATCTAAATAGTTGCAGAAGCTAGTTTAATATTTGACACCTCAAAATCGGCTTTTAAATAGGTCTTTTTTCCCTCCGAAGTTCGTGAACACAACTTGTTCCAATTTTTCAGGCCAGTTTTAGAATTCTTTGACTCCTCATATCAACTCGGAATTGAGTGATTCTTTTTGCATTGGAAAGCTTGAGTTTGTAGCATTCTTTGAAAGAATTTATCATAAAATTGTCTCAAACTTTTCAAGAGGAAAGTTGGAGAGAGAGTTGTTGTATATCCTGCTTGGCAGTTGTTTTTCATCATTATCTTCACTGCCGTTGTGATCTTCACTTATATCTTGCTGTCAAGAGCTACTTAGTATCCTTCATTGATGCTAGTTGTGGTACGCCGTGACCTCATTAGTGTTCTAGGCTCGCGTCTCTAGTCCGGTCTAGCCTAGGACCAGCACAGTATCGTCGTTGAGCGTTTATTCAACATTGCATCTTTGAATTGATTATTGTTAATCTTTTGCTACCATATATAGCCAACCCAGCTCCACATATTTCTACACCGTGTATACGTACGCTCCCCTGGCAATCGCTTTACTCAATATTCGGAGTTACTTGACACCGCTGGTTGCCGATCACCGCCTGCTGCATGGTAAGAACTTGTAAGACATTGATATTTGCTTTACTGTGAGCGTTTTACCACCACATCCTAGTAGTTATAGGAACATTATTTTTGGGTTTTGCTTCTTGTTCTACTAATCATGACAGGATCCAGAGTCAATTCATGGGCTTTATCGATCGCGGGAGACGTGCCACCACCTTTGCAAATACCACAACCGTCACGAGAGGTGCAGAAACATCCAAATGCACATGATCAGGTTAATGTATCTATACCACCATTTAATGGCCGTTTTAAACCTGCTTTATATATTGAATGGGAGTTCGACATAAAAAATATATTTGCTTCCCATAATTTCGATGAACATAAAAAGGTTAAGGTTGCGGTTGGTTCTTTCACTGGTTATGCTTTGGTTTGGTGGAGTGAATATTGTCGGTTACACCCTGATTATATACCTACTACTTGGGATGATTTGAAACTTGCCATGCGACATACTTTCGTCCCTGCTTATTATACTCGTGACATGATTAAGAAGTTGCAACACTTAAAACAAGGTAGTGAAACTGTAACAAAATATTATGATGATTTACAAACTACCTTGTTGCATTCTTCTTTAGAAGAAAGTGAAGATGATTTTATGGATAGATTTTGGGGAGGATTAAACCGTGATATTCAAGAGATACTAATTCATGAAGAGTGTTATCCTATGGACCATTTGTTTCATCTTGCTTGCAAAGCTGAACAGGAAATAAAACGACGTGTTGGCCACGAGGAGAACAAGCGCACGGTGCACATTCCAAGAGTTGATATGATTGTTCCTTCAACTACTAGGCATACTATGACAACCACATCCGTTGTTGTCAGGACTACATGATGAGGACATCAATACAATTGTTACACCCACAGCCCCTGCTGCTATACATACTGGACCAATTACTAGAGCTCGTGCACGCCAACTAAATTACGAGGTACTTTCGTTTCTTGGTAATGATTCTAATGTTCATGAGAATATGATGCTGCCTAAATTGGATACATTTGTTTTGCTTACAAATGAAGGGCCTAGCTTGGAGAAGGATGAACATTGGAGCAAGAACAAGCATGGAGATGATGGCATGCGCAAGGGGAACAAGAACGGAGTTACAAGTGATGATTTCAGGACTTTGAAGCCACCATAATGGGTGCATGAAGCCTTGGACGAAATATACAAGATGCCACTTCATAAATTTCGTCCCGAGGCTATTTTAGGTGCTGCGTCACCTTATTATTGGGCCAGGCACATGTAATTTCGAAATACATAAGTATAGGCTATTTTTAGAGTCCGTATGTGTGGGGAAACAAGAGATAGGGTTGATTTCGGACCCCTCCACCAAGGGCCACGAAATTCCCCCCTCTTCCTCCATATATACAGCCCTTAGGGCATCGTTTAGACTTTGGGTTTTGTTTAGATTAAAAGTTCGCCATAGCTGCAACTTCGCGTACTTCGTTTGTGTTCAACGACCAGACAAAGGCGTCACAGAACCCCACCTTGATCAATAAAGCTTTCATCTTATATTCGCAATATCCAGATTGCAATCTTAGTTTCTTGCTTGTTCTTCGTTTGCTCGCAGGAAATAGACCCTCGTGGTCAGGTTGATCGTGCTCCAGCGTGGTCAATAACCTCTCGGAGTTGGTTTAGCGATTGCTAAGGCGCGACGTCCTCGCACGTTCGTAGTCGGATCGTCAAAGTCAACTTCCACCAAAGCGATATCCATCATCTCAACGAAAGACGGGATGCAGAGTCAATTCATGGGCTTTGTCGATCGCGGGAGACGTGCCACCACCTTTGCAAATACCACAACCGTCACGAGAGGTGCACAAACATCCAAATGCACATGATCAGGTTAATGTATTTATACCACCATTTAATGGCCGTTTTAAACCTGCTTTATATATTGAATGGGAGTTCGACATAAAAAATATATTTGCTTCCCATAATTTCAATGAACATAAAAAGGTTAAGGTTGCGGTTGGTTCTTTCACTGGTTATGCTTTGGTTTGGTGGAGTGAATATTGTCGGTTACACCCTGATTATATACCTACTACTTGGGATGATTTGAAACTTGCCATGCGACATACTTTCGTCCCTGCTTATTATACTCGTGACATGATTAAGAAGTTGCAACACTTAAAACAAGGTAGTGAAACTGTAACAAAATATTATGATGATTTACAAACTACCTTGTTGCATTCCTCTTTAGAAGAAAGTGAAGATGATTTTATGGATAGATTTTGGGGAGGATTAAACCGTGATATTCAAGAGATACTAATTCATGAAGAGTGTTATCCTATGGACCATTTGTTTCATCTTGCATGCAAAGCTGAACAGGAAATAAAACGACGTGTTGGCCACGAGGAGAACAAGCGCATGGTGCACATTCCAAGAGTTGATATGATTGTTCCTTCAACTACTAGGCATACTATGACAACCACATCCGTTGTTGTCAGGACTACATCACCTCCACCATGTGACACATCGCCCCCGAGAGTGGCTACATCATCTGAGTTGATCATAAGAGGTAATGACAAAGGTACTGATCTTCCATCTCTACATGAGAATGATGAATGCCTTGTCAATTTGAATGCACCATCTGATGAGCTACCCACTACTTTGATCACACCACCTATTTTAGAGGACTATGATGATAATTTGACTTTGCCATGTGATCAAACAGCCGAAATACCAACAATTTTGAGTGCACCCATTGAATTAACTATTGATGCAAAAGAACCAATGTTTAATAATTTTGATATGACCTCTAATCTTGGTGATGATTCTGTGTTGAATGACTTATTGCATGTTTGCTTATTTAAGCATGTTGTAGCATGTAAATTTGATGCAAGTAAGGTTTATTCACCAATGTTGGGATGGTTTAATGATGAACATTGTCAATCTTTTGAAATGAATAAGAGCTTCACTTATATGTGCAAACTGAGTTGCAATATTTTCATGCCTTCTACTTCTTGTGCTAATTTTTTGGCTTTAGATTTTATGAACTATGCAAGTTACTCATCTATTCATGTGTCATATATGCAAAAATCAAGGGAAGTAAAAATGGATGACATATACATATACAACATGTACACCTTGTCTTTTTTGTTAGCCACATTTCAGATTAAGCAACGCCGAGGACAGCTTTATTTTCAAGAAGGGGAGGATGATGAGGACATGACTACCTTGGATATGACCAAAAATATTGCATATATGCATATTTGTCAGGTGATTTCTAGTGGATGATGAGGACATCAATACAATTGTTACACCCACAGCCCCTGCTGCTATACATACTGGACCAATTACTAGAGCTCGTGCACGCCAATTAAATTACCAGGTACTTTCGTTTCTTGGTAATGATTCTAATGTTCATGAGAATATGATGCTGCCTAAATTGGATACATTTGTTTTGCTTACAAATGAAGGGCCTAGCTTGGAGAAGGATGAACATTGGAGCAAGAACAAGCATGGAGATGATGGCATGCGCAAGGGAAACAAGAACGGAGTGACAAGTGATGATTTCAGGACTTTGAAGCCACCATAATGGGTGCATGAAGCCTTGGACGAAATATACAAGATGCCACTTCATAAATTTCGTCCCGAGGCTATTTTAGGTGCTGCGTCACCTTATTATTGGGCCAGGCCCATGTAATTTCCAAATACATAAGTATAGGCTATTTTTAGAGTCCGTATGTGTGGGGAAATAAGAGATAGGGTTGATTTCGGACCCCTCCACCAAGGGCCACGAAATTCCCCCCTCTTCCTCCATATATACAGCCCTTAGGGCATCGTTTAGACTTTGGGTTTTGTTTAGATTAAAAGTTCGCCATAGCTGCAACTTCGCGTACTTCGTTTGTGTTCAACGACCAGACAAAGGCGTCACAGAACCCCACCTTGATCAATAAAGCTTTCATCTTATATTCGCAATATCCAGATTGCAATCTTAGTTTCTTGCTTGTTCTTCGTTTGCTCGCAGGAAACAGACCCTCGTGGTCAGGTTGATCGTGCTCCGGCGTGGTCAATAACCTCTCGGAGTTGGTTTAGCGATTGCTAAGGCGCGACGTCCTCGCACGTTCGTAGTCGGATCGTCAAAGTCGACTTCCACCAAAGCGAAATCCACCATCTCATCGAAAGACGGGACACCTTTGCCTCTATCAGTAGAATAATTCAGACTAGGCCCACTCAATTTTTCAGAAAAGTATGCAACAGGTTTGCCATCTTGTAAGAACACACCTCCTAATCCAATTCCACTAGCATCACATTCAAGCTCAAAAGTCTTATTAAAATCAGGAAGTTGGAGTAAAGGAGCATGTGTCAACTTATCTTTCAATACCGTGAAGGCTTCTTCCTGTGCGGTACCCCAAAGAAAAGGCACATCTTTCTTTGTAAGCTCATTGAGAGGTGCAGCAATGGTGCTGAAATCTCTCACAAAACGCCTATAGAATCCAGCGAGGCCAAGAAAACTCCTCACTTGTGTGACCGTTTTGGGCTGCGGCCAACTCTCAATAGCTTCAATCTTGGCTTTATCAACTTCAATTCCCTGTGGAGTAACAACATAGCCAAGAAAAGATACTCGGTTGGTGCAAAAGGTGCACTTCCCAAGGTTACCAAACAAACGTGCATCACGTAGAGCAATAAAAACAGCACGTAAATTGATGTGGCCACTAGTGCCATTGCTATGTTTCCGGCTCAACGGTGTACTGGTGCTGTTGTTACTATAAATCGTGAGCTTGATATGCAGCAGAACAATGGACCAAAAGATTGCAGGGCAGTCAAGCTAACGACGGAGCAAGCTTCAGGTAGCGCAGGGCATATGTTACGAATAGGGGACATGGTAATTAAAATACCAGTACAAGACAAGGTTGAGCCACGGTTTAGAACACCAAGCCAATACGTGATGGTAGGCACCATGAAAATCAAGATTTAGTTTATTTAAGGATATGTCACGTTGATTAAGATTTAGTTTATTTAAGGATATGTCACGTTGATTTCTTTTGGTCTAATAAAGAAGAGTCCTAGTTTTTCATAGGTTGCTATGTGATCAACGGTGCCGGATAATTAAGTTTGTTAATTTGTTAGTTGGGATAAGAGTAGGAGTCCAAGTCAGTTTAAGCTAGCTAGAGAGTCGGTTGTGTGCGCCTATATAAGGGGCCGGCTACGGCCGTGTACAGGGTCAGGTTTTATTTGAGAAGTTTTGTTTAGATCGTGAGTTGAATAAAAGTCAGAAAAGTCTCATGTCGGGGGACACCAAATATCGTGTTTGCTTTTGCTGATCCGTGATGGATTTTTTCGCTGCTACGCGTGGAGTTGATTCATCTACTCGACGCCAGTTTTTGATATTACGGTCTTGTATCTTTGCTCGATCGGAATTTCTTGTTGCTGCTAGTACCGTGAAAGTTCGGGCCGACGAACGACTCGCCATCTAGTCGAGTCTACATCAAGTGGTATTCAGAGCTAAGGTTGTTCACGGTATTGTGTTGATCAAGATGTCGACCTCGGTCAACAAGGAAGACGAGGTTGCTGCTGATTCTCAGGAAATTGTACGTCCAGTGTACGCGGATGATATTCCTCAAAATATTCGGGATGGTTTTGACCACACATGTGATGAGGACATCAATACAATTGTTACACCCACAGCCCCTGCTGCTATACATACTGGACCAATTACTAGAGCTCGTGCACGCCAACTAAATTGTCATGTACTTTCGTTTCTTGGTAATGATTCTAATGTTCATGAGAATATGATGCTGCCTAAATTGGATACATTTGTTTTGCTTACAAATGAAGGGCCTAGCTTGGAGAAGGATGAACATTGGAGCAAGAACAAGCATGGAGATGATGGCATGCGCAAGGGGAACAAGAACGGAGTTACAAGTGATGATTTCAGGACTTTGAAGCCACCATAATGTGTGCATGAAGCCTTGGACGAAATATACAAGATGCCACTTCATAAATTTCGTCCCGAGGCTATTTTAGGTGCTGCGTCACCTTATTATTGGGCCAGGCCCATGTAATTTCGAAATACATAAGTATAGGCTATTTTTAGAGTCCGTATGTGTGGGGAAACAAGAGATAGGGTTGATTTCGGACCCCTCCACCAAGGGCCACTAAATCCACCCCCTCTTCCTCCATATATGCAGCCCTTAGGGCATCGTTTAGACCTTGGGTTTTGTTTAGATTAAAAGTTCGCCATAGCTGCAACTTCGCGTACTTCGTTTGTGTTCAACGACCAGACAAAGGCGTCACAGAACCCCACCTTGATCAATAAAGCTTTCATCTTATATTCGCAATATCCAGATTGCAATCTCAGTTTCTTGCTTGTTCTTCGTTTGCTCGCAGGAAACAGACCCTCGTGGTCAGGTTGATCGTGCTCCGGCGTGGTCAATAACCTCTCGGAGTTGGTTTAGCGATTGCTAAGGCGCGACGTCCTCGCACGATCGTAGTCGGATCGTCAAAGTCGACTTCCACCAAAGCGAAATCCACCATCTCATCGAAAGACGGGACACCTTTGCCTCTATCACCGCCTGCTGCTGGGTAAGAACTGGTAAGAATTTGAGATTTGCTTGACGGATTTGTGACACCCACCACCACCACTTGTTCGTAGTCTGTAGGATCATATTCTTGTGTGTTTCTATTGCTGCTAACCATGCCAGGATCACAAGCCGACGAGATTGACTGGGAGAATTTATCGAACAAGGAGCTTCATGATAAGTTTCAGCAAATGATGACTGAACAGGTGCAAGATGTGCTGAACAATTTTGAAGAGGCCATGGAGAAGATCACTGGCTTTGAGAAGACGTTCGAAACAAAGCTCGATAACAAGTTTAATGAATTGCTCGCGCGTCTTCCACCACCACCACCCGCTGCAGCTAACGCACCTCTCCAACAACAACAACAACAACGACTACCTCCACGTCGCGAAGCAAACCTCCGCCGAGCAAGCCGTGTTCCTCTTGCGTTTGGCCAAACTGTTGGTGCTGCTGTTGATACTTCTGTGGCTCCTGCTGCTGATGCGGAGGAGGATGATTATGTGGGAGACTATGAGGATGAGGTTGATCAAAATCAACACTACGTGCAGCCACCTGTACCACCACCAGCAGGTCGACCTCAGGTATATATTCGTAATGGTAGGCCTGCACCACCACCTCAGGTACGAGATGATGTCCATATTCCTAAACTGAAATTGAATATTCCACCATTTGAGGGTAGATATGTTCCTGATATATATCTTACTTGGGAGTTAGAAACTGAACAACTATTTACATGTTTACAATATCCTGAGGAGAGACGAGTTGCTGCTGCTGTTTGTGCTTTCACTAGTTTTGCATGTGTATGGTGGTCTGAACATTGTAGATTGTATCCTATTCCAACTACTTGGGCTGCTTTGAAAACTGCTATGCGTACGCGTTGGGTTCCACCATATTATCAACGTGAATTGCTTCAAAAATTGCAGCGTTTAAGACAAGGAAAAAATTCTGTAGAAGAATATTATCAGGAATTACAAACTGGCATGATTAGATGTGGTATTGTTGAGGAGAATGAAGCTATGCTTGCACGTTTTCTGGGTGGATTAAATAGAGAGATTCAGACCATTCTAGACTATAAGGAGTATACTAATATCACTCGTTTCTTCCATCTTGCTTGTAAAGCTGAACGTGAAGTGCAGGATCGACAAGCATTGGGGCGAACTAACTTTTCTGCAGGCCGACCTTCATCATGGACACCACGTGCATCTTCTACTTCAACTGCACCAGCACCTCCATCCGGTGCCACCTCCAGCCGTGATACAAGAAAACAGGCACAACCACCATTATCTGCCAAGAGCGCACCTGCGGGGCCTGCACAGCGTTCTTCTTCTTCCATGGCATCAACAGGGCACACAAGTGATATTATTTGTCGTCGTTGTAAGGGAGGAGGTCATTATGCGAGAGAATGCAAATCTCCGCGTGTGATGATTGCTACCGCGGATGGTGGATATGAGTCCGCTAGTGACTATGATGAGGAGACTTTGGCTCTTATTACACGTGAAGAACATGGTGGAGATGATTCTGATCATGAGACGCACTACATGGCTCCTGAAGACGCTGACAGGTATGAATGTTTAGTTGCTCAACGTGTTTTGAGTGTGCAGGTCACACAAGCTGAGCAAAATCAGAGGCACAATTTGTTCCATACCAAGGGAGTTGTGAAGGAACGTTCTTTGCGCGTCATAATAGACGGAGGGAGCTGCAACAACTTGGCTAGCATGGAGATGGTGGAGAAGCTTTCTCTCACCACAAGACCACATCCACATCCTTACTACATCCAATGGTTCAACAACAGCGGCAAGGTTAAGGTAACACGTACTGTTCGTGTGCATTTTAGTATCTCTACATATGCTGATTATGTTGATTGTGATGTGGTACCTATGCAAGCATGTTCCTTATTACTTGGTAGACCATGGCAATTTGATAAAAATTCTGTACACCATGGTAGAAACAATCACTATACTCTTGTTCATAAGGATAAAAATATTACTTTGCTTCCTATGACTCCTGATTCCATTTTGAAAGATGATATTAATAGAGCTAATAAAGCAAAACAGGAGACGAATAAGAGTGAAAATCAGATTGTGGCAAAAGAATTTGAGCAACAAATGAAGCCTAACAATAAACCATCTAGTGTTGCTTCTGAAATTAAATTGAAAAGTGCATGTTTATTTGCCACCAAATCTGATATTGATGAGCTAGTTTTCGGCAAATCTGTTTGCTATGCTTTTGTGTGCAAAGAGGCATTATTTTCATTCGAGGACGTGCCTTCCTCTTTGCCTCCTGCTGTCACTAACATTTTGCAGGAGTTCGCTGACGTCTTTCCACAAGACGTGCCACCGGGATTACCGCCTATTCGAGGGATTGAGCATCAGATTGACTTAATTCCCGGTGCTTCACTGCCAAACCGTGCACCATACCGTACCAATCCAGAGGAGACGAAGGAGATTATGCGTCAAGTACAAGAGCTTCTCGATAAAGGTTATATACGCGAATCCCTTAGTCCTTGTGCTGTTCCTATTATTCTAGTGCCGAAAAAGGATGGTACATCACGTATGTGTGTTGATTGTAGAGGCATTAATAATATTACTATTTGTTATCGTCATCCTATTCCTAGGCTCGATGATATGCTTGATGAATTGAGTGGCTCTACAACATTCTCCAAAGTTGATTTGCGTAGTGGATACCATCAAATTCGTATGAAGTTGGGGGATGAATGGAAAACAACATTTAAAACTAAGTTTGGATTATATGAGTGGTTAGTCATGCCTTTTGGGTTAACTAATGCGCCTAGTACTTTCATGAGATTAATGAACGAAGTTTTATGTGCTTTCATTGGACGATTTGTGGTAGTTTACTTTGATGACATACTGATTTATAGCAGATCTTTGGAAGAACATTTGGAACATTTACGTGCTGTTTTTATTGCTCTACGTGATGCACGTTTGTTTGGTAACCTTGGGAAGTGCACCTTTTGCACCGACCGAGTATCTTTTCTTGGCTATGTTGTTACTCCACAGGGAATTGAAGTTGACAAAGCCAAGATTGAAGCTATTGAGAGTTGGCCGCAGCCCAAAACGGTCACACAAGTGAGGAGTTTTCTTGGCCTCGCTGGATTCTATAGGCGTTTTGTGAGAGATTTCAGCACCATTGCTGCACCTCTCAACGAGCTTACAAAGAAGGATGTGCCTTTTGTTTGGGGTACCGCACAGGAAGAAGCCTTCACGGTATTGAAAGATAAGTTGACACATGCTCCTTTACTCCAACTTCCTGATTTTAATAAGACTTTTGAGCTTGAATGTGATGCTAGTGGAATTGGATTAGGAGGTGTGTTATTACAAGATGGCAAACCTGTTGCATACTTTTCTAAAAAATTGAGTGGGCCTAGTCTGAATTATTCTACTTATGATAAAGAATTATATGCTCTTGTTCGGACTTTAGAAACATGGCAACATTATTTATGGCCCAAAGAGTTTGTTATACATTCTGATCATGAATCTTTGAAACATATTAAAAGTCAAGCTAAACTGAATCGTAGACATGCTAAATGGGTTGAATTCATTGAGACTTTCCCTTATGTCATTAAACACAAGAAGGGAAAAGAAAATGTTATTGCTGATGCATTGTCTCGTCGCTATACTATGCTTTCACAACTTGACTTCAAAATATTTGGTTTGGAGACCATCAAAGATCAATATGTGCATGATGCTGATTTTAAAGATGTAATGCAGAATTGTAAAGAAGGAAGAATGTGGAACAAGTTTGTCGTTAACGATGGATTTGTGTTTCGTGCTAACAAGCTATGCATTCCAGCTAGCTACGTTCGTCTTTTGTTGTTGCAGGAGGCGCATGGAGGAGGATTAATGGGACACTTTGGCGTGAAGAAGACGGAGGACGTACTTGCTACACATTTCTTTTGGCCAAAGATGAGACGGGATGTTGAGCGTTTTATTGCTCGATGCACTACATGTCAAAAAGCTAAGTCACGACTCAATCCTCATGGTTTATATATGCCTTTGCCTGTACCTAGTGTTCCTTGGGAGGATATATCTATGGACTTTGTTTTAGGTTTACCTCGAACAAAGAAGGGGAGGGATAGCATATTTGTTGTCGTGGATAGATTCTCGAAAATGGCACACTTTATACCATGTCATAAAAGCGATGATGCTGTTAATGTTGCTGATTTGTTCTTTCGTGAAATTATTCGCTTGCATGGTGTGCTAAATACTATTGTTTCAGATCGTGATACTAAATTTCTTAGCCACTTTTGGAGATGTTTATGGGCTAAGTTGGGGACTAAACTGCTTTTTAGTACTACTTGTCACCCCCAAACTGATGGACAAACTGAAGTAGTCAATAGAACGTTGTCTACTATGCTTAGGGCTGTTTTGAAGAATAATAAGAAAATGTGGGAGGAATGCTTGCCTCATATTGAATTTGCTTATAATCGTTCATTGCATTCTACTACTAAGATGTGCCCTTTTGAAGTTGTGTATGGTTTCCTACCTCGTGCACCTATTGATTTGTTGCCTCTTCCATCTTCGGAGAAGGTTAATTTTGATGCTAAAAATGCATGAGTTAACTAAGGAAAACATTGAGCGTATGAATGCTAAATATAAACTTGCTGGAGATAAGGGTAGAAAACATGTTGTGTTTGCACCTGGAGATCTTGTTTGGTTACATTTGCGTAAGGATAGATTTCCTGATTTGCGCAAATCAAAGCTAATGCCACGTGCTGATGGTCCCTTTAAGGTGTTAGAGAAAATAAATGATAATGCATATAAACTTGAGTTGCCTGCAGATTTTGGGGTTAGTCCCACTTTTAACATTGCAGATTTGAAGCATTATGTGGGTGAGGAAGATGAACTTCCGTCGAGGACGACTTCATTTCAAGAAGGGGAGGATGATGAGGACATCAATACAATTGTTACACCCACAGCCCCTGCTGCTATACATACTGGACCAATTACTAGAGCTCGTGCACGCCAACTAAATTATCATGTACTTTCGTTTCTTGGTAATGATTCTAATGTTCATGAGAATATGATGCTGCCTAAATTGGATACATTTGTTTTGCTTACAAATGAAGGGCCTAGCTTGGAGAAGGATGAACATTGGAGCAAGAACAAGCATGGAGATGATGGCATGCGCAAGGGGAACAAGAACGGAGTTACAAGTGATGATTTCAGGAGTTTGAAGCCACCATAATGTGTGCATGAAGCCTTGGACGAAATATACAAGATGCCACTTCATAAATTTCGTCCCGAGGCTATTTTAGGTGCTGCGTCACCTTATTATTGGGCCAGGCCCATGTAATTTCGAAATACATAAGTATAGGCTATTTTTAGAGTCCGTATGTGTGGGGAAACAAGAGATAGGGTTGATTTCGGACCCCTCCACCAAGGGCCACGAAATCCACCCCCTCTTCCTCCATATATACAGCCCTTAGGGCATCGTTTAGACCTTGGGTTTTGTTTAGATTAAAAGTTCGCCATAGCTGCAACTTCGCGTACTTCGTTTGTGTTCAACGACCAGACAAAGGCGTCACGGAACCCCACCTTGATCAATAAAGCTTTCATCTTATATTCGCAATATCCAGATTGCAATCTCAGTTTCTTGCTTGTTCTTCGTTTGCTCGCAGGAAACAGACCCTCGTGGTCAGGTTGATCGTGCTCCGGCGTGGTCAATAACCTCTCGGAGTTGGTTTAGCGATTGCTAAGGCGCGACGTCCTCGCACGTTCGTAGTCGGATCGTCAAAGTGGACTTCCACCAAAGCGATATCCATCATCTCATCGAAAGACGGGACACCTTTGCCTCTATCAACATGCAACTACATCAAGCAATGTCATGATGCGCTCGGCAAAAGGATAGATGTCCTGATCACTCGGTTCGATGGTTTGGCAGACATCATCAATATGCCGGCAACGAATTCTGCACCACCACAGACTGCTCCGGCTGCTCCACTGCGTTATGCACCACCGGCTCACGACGGACATGCCGGCGTGCATGATCGCCGTTTGGCGGCACCTCATGTTGGAGATGATGGTCTTGATGACGGCGTTGACCAGGCAGTGGGGTACGCTCCACGACCACGACACTATGAGCCTCGTCCTGAAACTTCCGCTCGTGGTGGAGCGCATGACCGTGTTGGTCAAGCTGTGCGTGTTCCTTTGGACGATGGAATTGGGCGCATAAAAATTTCAATCCCTTCTTTCTCCGGCAAGTGCGAACCAGAAGGCTATTTGGAGTGGGAGATGCGTGTTGATCAAATTTTTGATGCCCATCATTATAGTGAGGAGAAGAAAGTTCAACTTGCTGGAATTGAGTTCAGCGGTTACGCGCTAATTTGGTGGAATCAAATTTGTCGTTCAAGACATCGCCCGACGACTTGGCGAGGTATGAAAGAATTCATGAGGCGACGTTTTGTTCCTGAGCACTATAAAAGAGATATGTACAACAAGTTGCAGCGGCTCTCTCAAGGTAATATGAGTGTGGATGAATATTACAAGGAGATGGAATTGCTTATGATACGTACAGGGACAACGGAGGATCCAGAGGCGACCATGGCACGTTTCTTTAACGGGCTAAATATCGAGGTGCAGGATCGTGTTGAGATGGTGGTCTACTACAACATACAAGATCTTGTGCACCAAGCTGTGCGTGCGGAACAACAGATTAAGCGACGCCAAGTCAACACAGTTTCCTGTGCCACTTTGAACACATGGCGACGCTCGCAGCATAAGAATGAGGATGACGGACCTAGCTCCAGGGCGACATCATCAAATCGCTCTCATGGTTCCGTGCAAAAGGATGCTCCAAAATCAGGACTATCGATGGTTGATTCTAGTGCACAATCGACCGGCCGCACTAGTGGCATAGAGTGTTTCAAGTGTGGAGGAAGGGGACATATGAAGCGTGAATGTCCTAATGAGAAAAGAGTGTTGCTCACGAGAGATGGCTATGCATCCGCTAGTGATGAAGAGGCAGTTTCTGACACTTCTAGTGAAAAGTCTAAGGATACTGAAAATGTCGTTGCGAGTTTTGAAGCTGCTGAGTCATATCCTTCACTAATGGTGCAGCGAGTGCAAGACGATCGTATTGAGGATAAAGGACAGCGTTGGAATATTTTTCAAACTCAGTGCATGATCAACAACACAAGTTGCAAGCTAATCATAGATGGTGGAAGCTACACCAATGCGGTCAGCAAGGCATTGGTGGACGCATTAGAATTGCGAGCGTGGAAACACCCGCAGCCGCACTGCATCGAGTGGTTATATCAGTCTGGCAAATTAAAAGTTACTCACAAGGTGCGTGTCAATTTTTCAGTCGGTGACTATACAGATACAGTGATTTGCGATGTATTGCCAATGGATGCATGCCACTTATTGTTAGGTAGACCATGGCAATATGATCATCATGCTACACATGAAGGAAGATCCAATACTTATTCTTTCTGGGATGTTGGAAGACGGCGTGTGCTCCGACCGATGTTTTCTAGTGATATAAAGCAAGATGCTATTGATTCAGTCCCAAAATTTACCATGAAACCGAGGACGGCTTCATTCCAAGAGAGAGGGAATGATCTGGCCACTAGTGCCATTGCTATGTTTCCGGCTCAACGGTGTACTGGTGCTGTTGTTACTATAAATCGCGAGTTGATATGCAGCAGAACAATGGACCAAAAGATTGCAGGGCAGTCAAGCTAACGACGGAGCAAGCTTCAGGTAGCGCAGGGCATATGTTACGAATAGGGGACATGGTAATTAAAATACCAGTACAAGACAAGGTTGAGCCACGGTTTAGAACACCAAGCCAATACGTGATGGTAGGCACCATGAAAATCAAGATTTAGTTTATTTAAGGATATGTCACGTTGATTAAGATTTAGTTTATTTAAGGATATGTCACGTTGATTTCTTTTGGTCTAATAAAGAAGAGTCCTAGTTTTTCATAGGTTGCTATGTGATCAACGGTGCCGGATAATTAAGTTTGTTAATTTGTTAGTTGGGATAAGAGTAGGAGTCCAAGTCAGTTTAAGCTAGCTAGAGAGTCGGTTGTGTGCGCCTATATAAGGGGCCGGCTACGGCCGTGTACAGGGTCAGGTTTTATTTGAGAAGTTTTGTTTAGATCGTGAGTTGAATAAAAGTCAGAAAAGTCTCATGTCGGGGGACACCAAATATCGTGTTTGCTTTTGCTGATCCGTGACGGATTTTTTCGCTGCTACGCGTGGCGTTGATTCATCTACTCGACGCCAGTTTTTGATATTACGGTCTTGTATCTTTGCTCGATCGGAATTTCTTGTTGCTGCTAGTACCGTGAAAGTTCGGGCCGACGAACGACTCGCCATCTAGTCGAGTCTACATCATAAATGTTCCAAATGTTCCTCCAAAGATCTGCTATAAATCAATATGTCATCAAAGTAAACTACCACAAATCGTCCAATGAAAGCACGTAAAACTTCGTTCATTAATCTCATGAAAGTACTAGGTGCATTAGTTAACCCAAAAGGCATGACTAACCACTCATATAATCCAAACTTAGTTTTAAATGTTGTTTTCCATTCATCTCCCAATTTCATACAAATTTGATGGTAGCCACTACGCAAATCAACTTTGGAGAATATTGTAGAGCCACTCAATTCATCAAGCATATCATCTAGCCTAGGAATAGGATGACGATAACGAATAGTAATATTATTAATGCCTCTACAATCAACACACATACGTGATGTACCATCCTTTTTCGGCACTAGAATAATAGGAACAGCACAAGGACTAAGGGATTCGCGTATATAACCTTTGTCGAGAAGCTCTTGTACTTGACGCATAATCTCCTTCGTCTCCTCTGGATTGGTACGGTATGGTGCACGGTTTGGCAGTGAAGCACCGGGAATTAAGTCAATCTGATGCTCGATCCCTCGAATAGGCGGTAATCCCGGTGGCACGTCTTGTGGAAAAACGTCAGCGAACTCCTGCAAAATGTTAGTGACAGCAGGAGGCAAAGAGGAAGGCACGTCCTCGAATGAAAATAATGCCTCTTTGCACACAAAAGCATAGCAAACAGATTTGCTGAAATCTAGCTCATCAATATCAGATTTGGTGGCAAATAAACATGCACTTTTCAATTTAATTTCAGAAGCAACACTATATGGTTTATTATTAGGCTTCATTTGTTGCTCAAATTCTTTTGCCACAATCTGATTTTCACTCTTATTCTTCTCCTGTTGTGCTTTATTAGCTCTATTAATATCATCTTTCAAAATGGAATCAGGAGTCATAGGAAGCAAAGTAATATTTTTATCCTTATGAACAAGAGTATAGTGATTGTTTCTACCATGGTGTACAGAATTTTTATCAAATTGCCATGGTCTACCAAGTAATAAGGAACATGCTTGCATAGGTACCACATCACAATCAACATAATCAGCATATGTAGAGATACTAAAATGCACACGAACAGTACGTGTTACCTAAACCTTGCCGCTGTTGTTGAACCATTGGATGTAGTAAGGATGTGGATGTGGTCTTGTGGTGAGAGAAAGCTTCTCCACCATCTCCATGCTAGCCAAGTTGTTGCAGCTCCCTCCGTCTATTATGACGCGCACAGAACGTTCCTTCACAACTCCCTTGGTATGGAACAAATTGTGCCTCTGATTTTGCTCAGCTTGTGTGACCTGCACACTCAAAACACGTTGAGCAACTAAACATTCATACCTGTCAGCGTCTTCAGGAGCCATGTATTGCGTCTCATGATCAGAATCATCTCCACCATGTTCTTCACGTGTAATAAGAGCCAACGTCTCCTCATCATAGTCACTAGCGGACTCATATCCACCATCCGCGGTAGCAATCATCACACGCGGAGATTTGCATTCCCTCGCATAATGACCTCCTCCCTTACAACGACGACAAATAATATCACTTGTGTGCCCTGTTGATGCCATGGAAGAAGAAGAACGCTGTGCAGGACCCGCAGGTGCGCTCTTGGAAGATAATGGTGGTTGTGCCTGTTTTCTTGTATCACGGCTGGAGGTGGCACTGGATGGAGGTGCTGGTGCAGTTGAAGTAGAAGATGCACGTGGTGTCCATGATGAAGGTCGGCCTGCAGAAAAGTTAGTTCGCCCCAATGCTTGTCGATCCTGCACTTCACGTTCAGCTTTACAAGCAAGATGGAATAAACGAGTGATATTAGTTGATAGAGGCAAAGGTGTCCCGTCTTTCGATGAGATGGTGGATTTCGCTTTGGTGGAAGTCGACTTTGACGATCCGACTACGAACGTGCGAGGACGTCGCGCCTTAGCAATCGCTAAACCAACTCCGAGAGGTTATTGACCACGCCGGAGCACGATCAACCTGACCACGAGGGTCTGTTTCCTGCGAGCAAACGAAGAACAAGCAAGAAACTGAGATTGCAATCTGGATATTGCGAATATAAGATGAAAGCTTTATTGATCAAGGTGGGGTTCTGTGACGCCTTTGTCTGGTCGTTGAACACAAACGAAGTACGCGAAGTTGCAGCTATGGCGAACTTTTAATCTAAACAAAACCCAAAGTCTAAACGATGCCCTAAGGGCTGTATATATGGAGGAAGAGGGTGGGAATTTCGTGGCCCTTGGTGGAGGGGTCCGAAATCAACCCTATCTCTTGTTTCCCCACACATACGGACTCTAAAAATAGCCTATACTTATGTATTTCGAAATTACATGGGCCTGGCCCAATAATAAGGTGACGCAGCACCTAAAATAGCCTCGGGACGAAATTTATGAAGTGGCATCTTGTATATTTCGTCCAAGGCTTCATGCACCCATTATGGTGGCTTCAAAGTCCTGAAATCATCACTTGTAACTCCGTTCTTGTTTCCCTTGCGCATGCCATCATCTCCATGCTTGTTCTTGCTCCAAGGTTCATCCTTCTCCAAGCTAGGCCCTTCATTTGTAAGCAAAACAAATGTATCCAATTTAGGCAGCATCATATTCTCATGAACATTAGAATCATTACCAAGAAACGAAAGTACCTGGTAATTTAGTTGGCGTGCACGAGCTCTAGTAATTGGTCCAGTATGTATAGCAGCAGGGGCTGTGGGTGTAACAATTGTATTGATGTCCTCATCACCATATACCACCACCGCTGCCATATCCTACCATCATATATCCACCACCAATCTGAGTTCCTTTCATATTAGGTTTGTTTTCGAGGTCCATCTACTTTCCGATTCATGTTTCCTTGCCTAAGTAGGTTTCAGAGAAAAAAAAGAGTCTGGAGACCCCCGGGCAGTTTTTAGGCAAAAATTTTCACATGCAATTTTTCCCTATCCTATTTTTAGGCTTTTCTGAGTCTTTTGAGACATGTGCCATCATAGCGATTTTTTGGCGCACTTTTTCGTCGTCGCTGCCCTAATTTCGGAAAAAAAGTTGAATTTTTTTTTTCGTGCCCATCCTGTCAGTTTGACGAGGGAAGAGTTTTGAGACACTCGCCATTATAGTGATTTTTCGCAAAAAAAAAAGAGGAGCGCAAAAAAAGAGGAGCACCAAAACAAAGAGCGAAAAAAAAGTTCCAGAGTGTGCTTTTCCCTTGTTTACGTGCAGCGCCATGATTTTTGTTAGTGTTCTAGGCTCGCGTCTCTAGCACGGTCTAGCCTAGGACCAGCACAGTACCGTCGTTGAGCGTTTATTCAACTTTGCATCTCTGAATTGATTATTGTTGACCCTTTTTGCTACCATATTATAAGCCTTCCTAGCTCCACATTGATAGAGGCGGGGTGTCCCGATCTTTCGATGAGATGATAACTATCGATTTGGTGGAGACGACTTTGACGATCCGACTACAAACGTGCAACGACGTTGTGCCTTAGCAATCGCTAAACCAACTCCGAGAGGTTATTGACCACGCCGGAGCACGATCAACCTGACCACGAAGGTCTATTCCTGCAAGCAATCGAAGAACAAGCAAGAATATGATAAAAGCAATCTGATAATCGCGAATATGTATGAAGTATTGATAATGGTGGGGATCCGAAAAGTGGTCTTGGTCTGGTCGTTGGACACAAACGAAGCACACGAAGTTGCAATGGCTAACTTTTAACTAAACAAATCCCCAGGAAAAGCTACTAGATGGATCTACTTATATAGGAGCAAGGGGTGGCGGCCAAGGAGGTGGGAGAACGTCCCAAGGCAGCCTAAAACTAAATCTAGGTCGTACAAGGCCAATGGGCCCAAGTGGAGGTGATGTAACACCTTTGGACTTGTAGTTTGACTCGGATTCTGCTGCAGCACCAGATTGTTTCGTCCACAACTCAACGCTCCGGACGAATTTGAAGGTGATTCCAATTGGGTTGGAAAGTGCACGAAATCTAGTTTCCAACAAAAAAAGAATCACCCAATTCGGAGTCCGTATGAAAAACTTGTGTGCGTTTTGAGTCAGGTGTGTCTGTGCAGTCCGAATCTGAATCCAGAACGTGAGAGACTTGGACTCTATCTTCTCTTGGGCCAAAAGTGACGTGAGAGAACTTTTTGGACATCAAATAAACATCTCTTTCTTCCTTATCTTCATATGTGGATTGTACAAATGTCCCATACACCTGCAATTAGACAAAACACAAAAGTGTGTGAAGTATTTTTGTTCTGGATAACATAAATAGATTATTGAATAGTTTGCACTAGAAATCACCTGACAAATATGCATATATGCAATATTTTTGGTCATATCCAAGGTAGTCATGTCCTCATCAGATTCTAATGTTCATGAGAATATGATGCTGCCTAAATTGGATACATTTGTTTTGCTTACAAATGAAGGGCCTAGCTTGGAGAAGGATGAACATTGGAGCAAGAACAAGCATGGAGATGATGGCATGCGCAAGGGGAACAAGAATGGAGTTACAAGTGATGATTTCAGGACTTTGAAGCCACCATAATGGGTGCATGAAGCCTTGGACGAAATATACAAGATGCCACTTCATAAATTTCGTCCCGAGGCTATTTTAGGTGCTGCGTCACCTTATTATTGGGCCAGGCCCATGTAATTTCGAAATACATAAGTATAGGCTATTTTTAGAGTCCGTATGTGTGGGGAAACAAGAGTAGGGTTGATTTCGGACTCCTCCACCAAGGGCCACGAAATTCCCCCCTCTTCCTCCATATATACAGCCCTTAGGGCATCGTTTAGACTTTGGGTTTTGTTTAGATTAAAAGTTCGCCATAGCTGCAACTTCGCGTACTTCGTTTGTGTTCAACGACCAGACAAAGGCGTCACAGAACCCCACCTTGATCAATAAAGCTTTCATCTTATATTCGCAATATCCAGATTGCAATCTTAGTTTCTTGCTTGTTCTTCGGTTGCTCGCAGGAAACAGACCCTCGTGGTCAGGTTGATCGTGCTCCGGCGTGGTCAATAACCTCTCAGAGTTGGTTTAGCGATTGCTAAGGCGCGACGTCCTCGCACGTTCGTAGTCGGATCGTCAAAGTCGACTTCCACCAAAGCGAAATCCACCATCTCATCGAAAGACGGGACACCTTTGCCTCTATCAGTGTCCATGATGAAGGTCGGCCTGCAGAAAAGTTAGTTCGCGCCAATGCTTGTCGATCCTGCACTTCACGTTCAGCTTTACAAGCAAGATGGAATAAACGAGTGATATTAGTATACTCCTTATAGTCTAGAATGGTCTGAATCTCTCTATTTAATCCACCCAGAAAACGTGCAAGCATAGCTTCATTCTCCTCAACAATACCACATCTAATCATGCCAGTTTGTAATTCCTGATAATATTCTTCTACAGAATTTTTCCCTTGTCTTAAACGCTGCAATTTTTGAAGCAATTCACGTTGATAATATGGTGGAACCCAACGCGTACGCATAGCAGTTTTCAAAGCAGCCCAAGTAGTTGGAATAGGATATAATCTACAATGTTCAGACCACCATACACATGCAAAACTAGTGAAAGCACAAACAGCAACAGCAACTCGTCTCTCCTCAGGATATTGTAAACATGTAAATCGTTGTTCAGTTTCTAACTCCCAAGTAAGATATATATCAGGAACATATCTACCCTCAAATGGTGGAATATTCAATTTCAGTTTAGGAATATGGACATCATCGCGTACCTGAGGTGGTGGTGCAGGCCTACCATTACGAATATATACCTGAGGTCGACCTGCTGGTGGTGGTGCTGGTGGCTGCTCGTAGATCTGATTTTGATCAACCTCATCCTCATAATCGCCCGCATACTCATCATCCTCCTGGGTACCAGCAGGAGCAGTAGCAGGAGCCAAAGAAGCACCAACAGCAGTAGCAGCGGCACCAAAATTTTGTCCTGGCTCAATAGGAACACGCTGTGCTCGTCCATACTGATTCGGAAGGGGGCGTAGTTGTTGTTGTTGCAGAGGTGCGACAGGTGCAGCCGGTGGTGGAAGACGCGCAAGCAGTTCATTAAATCTGTTATCGAGCTTTGTTTCGAATGTCTTCTCAAGACCAGTGATCTTCTCCATGGCCTCTTCAAAATTGTTCAGCACATCTTGTACCTGTTCAGTCATCATTTGCTGAAACTTATCATGAAGCTCCTTGTTCGATAAGTTCTCCCAGTCAATCTTGTCGGCTTGTGATCCTGGCATGGTTAGCAGCAATAGAAACACACAAGAATATGATCCTACAGACTACTAAGAAGTGGTGGTGGTGTATCACAAATCCGTCAAGCAAATCTCAAATTCTTACCAGTTCTTACCCAGCAGCAGGCGGTGATCGGCAACCGTTGTAGTCAAAAACTCTCAAAGCTTGGATAGAGCGATTACCAGGAGAGAGTCAAACACACAACGTAGATGTATGTGGAGCTGGGAAGGCTTATAGTATGGTAGCAAAAAGGGTCAGCAATAATCAATTCAGAGATGCAAAGTTGAATAAACGCTCAACGACGGTACTGTGCTGGTCCTAGGCTAGACTGTGCTAGAGACGCGAGCCTAGAACACCAACAAAATCACGGCGCGGCACGTAAACAAGGGAAAAGCACACTGTGAATTTTTTTTTCGCTTTTTTTTGCGCTCTTTTTTTGCGCTGTTTTTTTTTTGCGAAAAATCACTATAATGGCGAGTGTCTCAAAACTCTTCCTAGCTCAAACTGACAGGATGGGCACGAAATTTTTTTTTTCGACAATTTTTTTTTTGACTGCCCGGACCCAAAAACTGGAAACGGGTCAAAACAAACTTCCTATAATGGCACCTGTCTCAAAACACTCAGAAACACCAAAAATAGGATAGCCAGAAATTTTTTCGAAAAATGCGTTTTCGAAAATTTTTGGGCCTAAACGGAGCGTGGCTACCCGACTCCTACTCCGGCAAGGAAACACGAATCGGAATCTAGATGGACCTCGAAAACAAACCTAATATGACAAGAACTCGGATTGGTGGTGGATATATGGTGGTAGATGGCAGCGGTGGTGGTATATGACAGCTGTGGTGGTATATGGATACGGATTCGAAGCGGTGGCGGATAAACGGTGGTGGTAGATGGCAGGGGTGATGATGATGGTGCGGCGGCGGCGTGACAACTTATGACTAGAACTCGAAACTCTAAAAGACTAGACTCTAAGACCAGCAACTAGAAACGACAATGCAACCGCAAATTCAACAAAGCAAAACCCTACAAAGATTATGCAAAGGCTCAGATTGGTTCGGATATGATGAACTAACCCTAATTTTTTTTGTGGCTTTTTCGTGGACTGTAGGTTTGAAGAACAGACTCGATCTAAACTACGAAAAACAGTAAAATCTCACCGAGCAACCTGGAAATCTGATACCACTTGATAGAGGCGGAGGTGTCCCGTCTTTCGATGAGATGGTGGATTTCGCTTTGGTGGAAGTCGACTTTGACGATCCGACTACGAACGTGCGAGGACGTCGCGCCTTAGCAATCGCTAAACCAACTCCGAGAGGTTATTGACCACGCCGGAGCACGATCAACCTGACCACGAGGGTCTGTTTCCTGCGAGCAAACGAAGAACAAGCAAGAAACTAAGATTGCAATCTGGATATTGCGAATATAAGATGAAAGCTTTATTGATCAAGGTGGGGTTCTGTGACGCCTTTGTCTGGTCGTTGAACACAAACGAAGTACGCGAAGTTGCAGCTATGGCGAACTTTTAATCTAAACAAAACCCAAAGTCTAAACGATGCCCTAAGGGCTGTATATATGGAGGAAGAGGGGGGAATTTCGGGGCCCTTGGTGGAGGGGTCCGAAATCAACCCTATCTCTTGTTTCCCCACACATACGGACTCTAAAAATAGCCTATACTTATGTATTTCGAAATTACATGGGCCTGGCCCAATAATAAGGTGACGCAGCACCTAAAATAGCCTCGGGACGAAATTTATGAAGTGGCATCTTGTATATTTCGTCCAAGGCTTCATGCACCCATTATGGTGGCTTCAAAGTCCTGAAATCATCACTTGTAACTCCGTTCTTGTTTCCCTTGCGCATGCCATCATCTCCATGCTTGTTCTTGCTCCAAGGTTCATCCTTCTCCAAGCTAGGCCCTTCATTTGTAAGCAAAACAAATGTATCCAATTTAGGCAGCATCATATTCTCATGAACATTAGAATCATTACCAAGAAACGAAAGTACCTGGTAATTTAGTTGGCGTGCACGAGCTCTAGTAATTGGTCCAGTATGTATAGCAGCAGGGGCTGTGGGTGTAACAATTGTATTGATGTCCTCATCATCCTCCCCTTCTTGAAATGAAGTCGTCCTCGACGGAAGTTCATCTTCCTCACCCAAATAAGGCTTCAAATCTGCAATGTTAAAAGTGGGACTAACCCCAAAATCTGCAGGCAGCTCAAGTTTATATGCATTATCATTTATTTTCTCTAACACCTTAAAGGGACCATCAGCACGTGGCATTAACTTTGATTTACGCAAATCAGGAAATCTATCCTTACGCAAATGCAACCAAACAAGATCTCCAGGTGCAAACACAACATGTTTTCTACCCTTATCTCCAGCAAGTTTATATTTAGCATTCATACGCTCAATGTTTTCCTTAGTTAACTCATGCATTTTTAAAATCAATTCAGCACGTTGTTTAGCATCAAAAATAACCTTCTCCGACGATGGAAGAGGCAACAAATCAATAGGTGCACGAGGTAGGAAACCATACACAACTTCAAAAGGGCACATCTTAGTAGTAGAATGCAATGAACGATTATAAGCAAATTCAATATGAGGCAAGCATTCCTCCCACATTTTCTTATTATTCTTCAAAACAGCCCTAAGCATAGTAGACAACGTTCTATTGACTACTTCAGTTTGTCCATCAGTTTGGGGGTGACAAGTAGTACTAAAAAGCAGTTTAGTCCCCAACTTAGCCCATAAACATCTCCAAAAGTGGCTAAGAAATTTAGTATCACGATCTGAAACAATAGTATTTGGCACACCATGCAAGCGAATAATTTCACGAAAGAACAAATCAGCAACATTAACAGCATCATCGCTTTTATGACATGGTATAAAGTGTGCCATTTTCGAGAATCTATCCACGACAACAAATATGCTATCCCTCCCCTTCTTTGTTCGAGGTAAACCTAAAACAAAGTCCATAGATATATCCTCCCAAGGAACACTAAGTACAGGTGATGAGGACATCAATACAATTGTTACACCCACAGCCCCTGCTGCTATACATACTGGACCAATTACTAGAGCTCGTGCACGCCAATTAAATTACCAGGTACTTTCGTTTCTTGGTAATGATTCTAATGTTCATGAGAATATGATGCTGCCTAAATTGGATACATTTGTTTTGCTTACAAATGAAGGGCCTAGCTTGGAGAAGGATGAACATTGGAGCAAGAACAAGCATGGAGATGATGGCATGCGCAAGGGAAACAAGAACGGAGTGACAAGTGATGATTTCAGGACTTTGAAGCCACCATAATGGGTGCATGAAGCCTTGGACGAAATATACAAGATGCCACTTCATAAATTTCGTCCCGAGGCTATTTTAGGTGCTGCGTCACCTTATTATTGGGCCAGGCCCATGTAATTTCGAAATACATAAGTATAGGCTATTTTTAGAGTCCGTATGTGTGGGGAAATAAGAGATAGGGTTGATTTCGGACCCCTCCACCAAGGGCCACGAAATTCCCCCCTCTTCCTCCATATATACAGCCCTTAGGGCATCGTTTAGACTTTGGGTTTTGTTTAGATTAAGAGTTCGCCATAGCTGCAACTTCGCGTACTTCGTTTGTGTTCAACGACCAGACAAAGGCGTCACAGAACCCCACCTTGATCAATAAAGCTTTCATCTTATATTCGCAATATCCAGATTGCAATCTTAGTTTCTTGCTTGTTCTTCGTTTGCTCGCAGGAAACAGACCCTCGTGGTCAGGTTGATCGTGCTCCGGCGTGGTCAATAACCTCTCGGAGTTGGTTTAGCGATTGCTAAGGCGCGACGTCCTCGCACGTTCGTAGTCGGATCGTCAAAGTCGACTTCCACCAAAGCGAAATCCACCATCTCATCGAAAGACGGGACACCTTTGCCTCTATCATAGTCCTGACAACAATGGATGTGGTTGTCATAGTATGCCTAGTAGTTGAAGGAACAATCATATCAACTCTTGGAATGTGCACCGTGCGCTTGTTCTCCTCGTGGCCAACACGTCGTTTTATTTCCTGTTCAGCTTTGCAAGCAAGATGAAACAAATGGTCCATAGGATAACACTCTTCATGAATTAGTATCTCTTGAATATCACGGTTTAATTCTCCCCAAAATCTATCCATAAAATCATCTTCACTTTCTTCTAAAGAGGAATGCAACAAGGTAGTTTGTAAATCATCATAATATTTTGTTACAGTTTCACTACCTTGTTTTAAGTGTTGCAACTTCTTAATCATGTCACGAGTATAATAAGTAGGGACGAAAGTATGTCGCATGGCAAGTTTCAAATCATCCCAAGTAGTAGGTATATAATCAGGGTGTAACCGACAATATTCACTCCACCAAACCAAAGCATAACCAGTGAAAGAACCAACCGCAACCTTAACCTTTTTATGTTCATTGAAATTATGGGAAGCAAATATATTTTTTATGTCGAACTCCCATTCAATATATAAAGCAGGTTTAAAACGGCCATTAAATGGTGGTATAGATACATTAACCTGATCATGTGCATTTGGATGTTTGTGCACCTCTCGTGACGGTTGTGGTATTTGCAAAGGTGGTGGCACGTCTCCCGCGATCGACAAAGCCCATGAATTGACTCTGGATCCTGTCATGATTAGTAGAACAAGAAACAAAACCCAAAAATAATGTTCCTATAACTACTAGGATGTGGTGGTAAAACACTCACAGTAAAGCAAATATCAATGTCTTACAAGTTCTTACCATGAAGCAGGCGGTGATCGGCAACCAGCAGTGTCAAGTAACTCCGAATATTGAGTAAAGCGATTGCCAGGGGAGCGTACGTATACACGGTGTAGAAATATGTGGAGCTGGGTTGGCTATATATGGTAGCAAAAGATTAGCAATAATCAATTCAAAGATGCAATGTTGAATAAACGCTCAACGACGGTACTGTGCTGGTCCTAGGCTAGACCGGACTAGAGACGCGAGCCTAGAACACTAATGAGGTCACGGCGTAGCACAACTAGCATCAATGAAGGATACTAAGTAGCTCTTGACAGCAAGATATAAGTGAAGATCACAACGGCAGTGAAGATAATGATGAAAAACAACTGCCAAGCAGGATATACAACAACTCTCTCTCCAACTTTCCTCTTGAAAAGTTTGAGACAATTTTCTGATAAATTCTTTCAAAGAATGCTACTAACTCAAGCTTTCCAATGCAAAAAGAATCACTCAATTCCGAGTTGATATGAGGAGTCAAAGATAGGGGTGTCCCGATCTTTCGATGAGATGATAACTATCGATTTGGTGGAGACGACTTTGACGATCCGACTACAAACGTGCACGACGTTGCACCTTAGCAATCGCTAAACCAACTCCGAGAGGTTATTGACCACGCCGGAGCACAATCAACCTGACCACGAAGGTCTATTCCTGCAAGCAATCGAAGAACAAGCAAGAATATGATAAATGCAATCTGAATATTGCGAGTATATATGAAGTATTGATAAAGGTGGGGATCCGTAAGCGGTCTTGGTCTGGTCGTTGGACACAAACGAAGTACACGAAGTTGCAATGGCTAACTTTTAACTAAACAAATCCCAAGGAAAAGCTACTAGATGGATCTACTTATATAGGAGCAAGGGGTGGCGGCCAAGGAGGTGGGAGGACGTCCCAAGGCAGCCTAAAACTAAATCTAGGTCGTACAAGGCCAATGGGCCCAAGTGGAGGTGATGTAACACCTTTGGACTTGTAGTTTGACTCGGATTCTGCTGCAGCACCAGATTGTTTCGTCCACAACTCAACGCTCCGGACGAATTTGAAGGTGATTCCAATTGGGTTGGAAAGTGCACGAAATCTAGTTTCCAACAAAAAAAGAATCACCCAATTCGGAGTCCGTATGAAAAACTTGTGTGCGTTTTGAGTCAGGTGTGTCTGTGCAGTCCGAATCTGAATCCAGAACGTGAGAGACTTGGACTCTATCTTCTCTTGGGCCAAAAGTGACGTGAGAGAACTTTTTGGACATCAAATAAACATCTCTTTCTTCCTTATCTTCATATGTGGATTGTACAAATGTCCCATACACCTGCAATTAGACAAAACACAAAAGTGTGTGAAGTATTTTTGTTCTGTATAACATAAATAGATTATTGAATAGTTTGCACTAGAAATCACCTGACAAATATGCATATATGCAATATTTTTGGTCATATCCAAGGTAGTCATGTCCTCATCATCCTCCCTTTCTTGAAAATAAAGCCGTCCTCGGCGTTGCTTAATCTGAAATGTGGCTAACAAAAGAGACAAGGTGTACATGTCGTATATGTATATGTCATCCATTTTTACTTCCCTTGATTTTTGCATATATGACACATGAATAGAGGAGTAACTTGCATAGTTCATAAAATCTAAAGCCAAAAAATTAGCACAAGAAGTAGAAGGCATGAAAATATTGCAACTCAGTTTGCACATATAAGTGAAGCTCTTATTCATTTCAAAAGATTGACAATGTTCATCATTAAACCATCCCAACATTGGTGAATAAACCTTACTTGCATCAAATTTACATGCTACAACATGCTTAAATAAGCAAACATGCAATAAGTCATTCAACATAGAATCATCACCAAGATTAGAGGTCATATCAAAATGATTAAACATTGGTTCTTTTGCATCAATAGTTAATTCAATGGGTGCACTCAAAATTGTTGGTATTTCAGTTGTTTGATCACATGGCAAAGTCAAATTATCAACGTAGTCCTCTAAAATAGGTGGTGTGATCAAAGTAGTGGGTAGCTCATCAGATGGTGCATTCAAATTGACAAGGCATTCATCATTCTCATGTAGAGATGGAAGATCAGTACCTTTGTCATTACCTCTTATGATCAACTCAGATGATGTAGCCACTCTCGAGGGCGATGTGTCACATGGTGGAGGTGATGTAGTCTGATGAGGACATCAATACAATTGTTACACCCACAGCCCCTGCTGCTATACATACTGGACCAATTACTAGAGCTCGTGCACGCCAATTAAATTACCAGGTACTTTCGTTTCTTGGTAATGATTCTAATGTTCATGAGAATATGATGCTGCCTAAATTGGATACATTTGTTTTGCTTACAAATGAAGGGCCTAGCTTGGAGAAGGATGAACATTGGAGCAAGAACAAGCATGGAGATGATGGCATGCGCAAGGGAAACAAGAACGGAGTGACAAGTGATGATTTCAGGACTTTGAAGCCACCATAATGGGTGCATGAAGCCTTGGACGAAATATACAAGATGCCACTTCATAAATTTCGTCCCGAGGCTATTTTAGGTGCTGCGTCACCTTATTATTGGGCCAGGCCCATGTAATTTCGAAATACATAAGTATAGGCTATTTTTAGAGTCCGTATGTGTGGGGAAATAAGAGATAGGGTTGATTTCGGACCCCTCCACCAAGGGCCACGAAATTCCCCCCTCTTCCTCCATATATACAGCCCTTAGGGCATCGTTTAGACTTTGGGTTTTGTTTAGATTAAGAGTTCGCCATAGCTGCAACTTCGCGTACTTCGTTTGTGTTCAACGACCAGACAAAGGCGTCACAGAACCCCACCTTGATCAATAAAGCTTTCATCTTATATTCGCAATATCCAGATTGCAATCTTAGTTTCTTGCTTGTTCTTCGTTTGCTCGCAGGAAACAGACCCTCGTGGTCAGGTTGATCGTGCTCCGGCGTGGTCAATAACCTCTCGGAGTTGGTTTAGCGATTGCTAAGGCGCGACGTCCTCGCACGTTCGTAGTCGGATCGTCAAAGTCGACTTCCACCAAAGCGAAATCCACCATCTCATCGAAAGACGGGACACCTTTGCCTCTATCATAGTCCTGACAACAATGGATGTGGTTGTCATAGTATGCCTAGTAGTTGAAGGAACAATCATATCAACTCTTGGAATGTGCACCGTGCGCTTGTTCTCCTCGTGGCCAACACGTCGTTTTATTTCCTGTTCAGCTTTGCAAGCAAGATGAAACAAATGGTCCATAGGATAACACTCTTCATGAATTAGTATCTCTTGAATATCACGGTTTAATTCTCCCCAAAATCTATCCATAAAATCATCTTCACTTTCTTCTAAAGAGGAATGCAACAAGGTAGTTTGTAAATCATCATAATATTTTGTTACAGTTTCACTACCTTGTTTTAAGTGTTGCAACTTCTTAATCATGTCACGAGTATAATAAGTAGGGACGAAAGTATGTCGCATGGCAAGTTTCAAATCATCCCAAGTAGTAGGTATATAATCAGGGTGTAACCGACAATATTCACTCCACCAAACCAAAGCATAACCAGTGAAAGAACCAACCGCAACCTTAACCTTTTTATGTTCATTGAAATTATGGGAAGCAAATATATTTTTTATGTCGAACTCCCATTCAATATATAAAGCAGGTTTAAAACGGCCATTAAATGGTGGTATAGATACATTAACCTGATCATGTGCATTTGGATGTTTGTGCACCTCTCGTGACGGTTGTGGTATTTGCGAAGGTGGTGGCACGTCTCCCGCGATCGACAAAGCCCATGAATTGACTCTGGATCCTGTCATGATTAGTAGAACAAGAAACAAAACCCAAAAATAATGTTCCTATAACTACTAGGATGTGGTGGTAAAACGCTCACAGTAAAGCAAATATCAATGTCTTACAAGTTCTTACCATGCAGCAGGCGGTGATCGGCAACCAGCGGTGTCAAGTAACTCCGAATATTGAGTAAAGCGATTGCCAGGGGAGTGTACATATACACTGTGTAGAAATATGTGGAGCTGGGTTGGCTATATATGGTAGCAAAAGATTTGATAGAGGCAAAGGTGTCCCGTCTTTCGATGAGATGGTGGATTTCGCTTTGGTGGAAGTCGACTTTGACGATCCGACTACGAACGTGCGAGGACGTCGCGCCTTAGCAATCGCTAAACCAACTCCGAGAGGTTATTGACCACGCCGGAGCACGATCAACCTGACCACGAGGGTCTGTTTCCTGCGAGCAAACGGAGAACAAGCAAGAAACTAAGATTGCAATCTGGATATTGCGAATATAAGATGAAAGCTTTATTGATCAAGGTGGGGTTCTGTGACGCCTTTGTCTGGTCGTTGAACACAAACGAAGTACGCGAAGTTGCAGCTATGGCGAACTTTTAATCTAAACAAAACCCAAAGTCTAAACGATGCCCTAAGGGCTGTATATATGGAGGAAGAGGGGGGAATTTCGTGGCCCTTGGTGGAGGGGTCCGAAATCAACCCTATCTCTTGTTTCCCCACACATACGGACTCTAAAAATAGCCTATACTTATGTATTTCGACATTACATGGGCCTGGCCCAATAATAAGGTGACGCAGCACCTAAAATAGCCTCGGGACGAAATTTATGAAGTGGCATCTTGTATATTTCGTCCAAGGCTTCATGCACCCATTATGGTGGCTTCAAAGTCCTGAAATCATCACTTGTAACTCCGTTCTTGTTCCCCTTGCGCATGCCATCATCTCCATGCTTGTTCTTGCTCCAATGTTCATCCTTCTCCAAGCTAGGCCCTTCATTTGTAAGCAAAACAAATGTATCCAATTTAGGCAGCATCATATTCTCATGAACATTAGAATCATTACCAAGAAACGAAAGTACCTGGTAATTTAGTTGGCGTGCACGAGCTCTAGTAATTGGTCCAGTATGTATAGCAGCAGGGGCTGTGGGTGTAACAATTGTATTGATGTCCTCATCACGTAGTCCTCTAAAATAGGTGGTGTGATCAAAGTAGTGGGTAGCTCATCAGATGGTGCATTCAAATTGACAAGGCATTCATCATTCTCATGTAGAGATGGAAGATCAGTACCTTTGTCATTACCTCTTATGATCAACTCAGATGATGTAGCCACTCTCGGGGGCGATGTGTCACATGGTGGAGGTGATGTAGTCCTGACAACAACGGATGTGGTTGTCATAGTATGCCTAGTAGTTGAAGGAACAATCATATCAACTCTTGGAATGTGCACCGTGCGCTTGTTCTCCTCGTGGCCAACACGTCGTTTTATTTCCTGTTCAGCTTTGCAAGCAAGATGAAACAAATGGTCCATAGGATAACACTCTTCATGAATTAGTATCTCTTGAATATCACGGTTTAATCCTCCCCAAAATCTATCCATAAAATCATCTTCACTTTCTTCTAACGAGGAATGCAACAAGGTAGTTTGTAAATCATCATAATATTTTGTTACAGTTTCACTACCTTGTTTTAAGTGTTGCAACTTCTTAATCATGTCACGAGTATAATAAGCAGGGACGAAAGTATGTCGCATGGCAAGTTTCAAATCATCCCAAGTAGTAGGTATATAATCAGGGTGTAACCGACAATATTCACTCCACCAAACCAAAGCATAACCAGTGAAAGAACCAACTGCAACCTTAACCTTTTTATGTTCATTGAAATTATGGGAAGCAAATATATTTTTTATGTCGAACTCCCATTCAATATATAAAGCAGGTTTAAAACGGCCATTAAATGGTGGTATAGATACATTAACCTGATCATGTGCATTTGGATGTTTGTGCACCTCTCGTGACGGTTGTGGTATTTGCAAAGGTGGTGGCACGTCTCCCGCGATCGACAAAGCCCATGAATTGACTCTGGATCCTGTCATGATTAGTAGAACAAGAAATAAAACCCAAAAATAATGTTCCTATAACTACTAGGATGTGGTGGTAAAACGCTCACAGTAAAGCAAATATCAATGTCTTACAAGTTCTTATCATGCAGCAGGCGGTGATCGGCAACCAGCGGTGTCAAGTAACTCCGAATATTGAGTAAAGCGATTGCCAGGGGAGCGTACGTATACACGGTGTAGAAATATGTGGAGCTGGGTTGGCTATATATGGTAGCAAAAGATTAGCAATAATCAATTCAAAGATGCAATGTTGAATAAACGCTCAACGACGGTACTGTGCTGGTCCTAGGCTAGACCGAACTAGAGACGCGAGCCTAGAACACTAATGAGGTCACGTCGTAGCACAACCAGCATCAATGAAGGATACAAAGTAGCTCTGGACAGCAAGATATAAGTGAAGATCAAAACGGCAGTAAAGATAATGATGTGAAACAATAGCCAAGCTGTTTTACTGAACAGTGCACAAAACAGATTCCAATCCGAATTCAGGTACGAGATTGATTCTAGATAGATCCAATTTTTTTTCTTCTCTCTTTTTTTCTCACGCTTTTTTTTCTTTTTCTTCTCCCTCTTTTTCTTTTTTTCTTTCCTTTTCTCTCTCTTTTTTTTCTTTATCTTCTTTTTCTTTCTTTCCAGGACAAACTAGATAAGATGCAGATTCGATCAGGCGAAGATGTGAATGACCTCAACTATGATTATGACAATGAACAGTGCGTAGCATGTGGTGGAAATTAATAGATGGGATGGTGGACAGCGGAAGGGATAATGATGCAGCGGCGGCGTGACTAATGTGAACAGAACTCGAAACTCTAAAGGAACTAGACGCTAAGACCAGCAACTGACACGACGATGCAACCGATAATTCAACTATGCAAGCAATGAATAGAAAATTGCAAAGGCTCAGACTGGCTTGGATAAAGGATGAACAAATCTAACTTTTTTGTGTGGCTTTTTCTTGGACAATAGGTAAGAAAATAAATCTAATCTAGGAAAACTGGAAATTCTCACCGAGCAACCTGAAAACTGATACCACTTGATAGAGGCGGGGTGTCCCGATCTTTCGATGAGATGATAACTATCGATTTGGTGGAGACGACTTTGACGATCCGACTACAAACGTGCAACGATGTTGTGCCTTAGGAATCGCTAAACCAACTCCGAGAGGTTATTGACCACGCCGGAGCACGATCAACCTGACCACGAAGGTCTATTCCTGCAAGCAATCGAAGAACAAGCAAGAATATGATAAAAGCAATCTGATAATCACGAATATGTATGAAGTATTGATAATGGTGGGGATCCGAAAAGTGGTCTTGGTCTGGTCGTTGGACACAAACGAAGCACACGAAGTTGCAATGGCTAACTTTTAACTAAACAAATCCCCAGGAAAAGCTACTAGATGGATCTACTTATATAGGAGCAAGGGGTGGCGGCCAAGGAGGTGGGAGGACGTCCCAAGGCAGCCTAAAACTAAATCTAGGTCGTACAAGGTCAATGGGCCCAAGTGGAGGTGATGTAACACCTTTGGACTTGTAGTTTGACTCGGATTCTGCTGCAGCATCAGATTGTTTCGTCCACAACTCAACGCTCCGGACGAATTTGAAGGTGATTCCAATTGGGTTGGAAAGTGCACGAAATCTAGTTTTCAACAAAAAAAGAATCACCCAATTCGGAGTCCGTATGAAAAACTTGTGTGCGTTTTGAGTCAGGTGTGTCTGTGCAGTCCGAATCTGAATCCAGAACGTGAGAGACTTGGACTCTATCTTCTCTTGGGCCAAAAGTGACGTGAGAGAACTTTTTGGACATCAAATAAACATCTCTTTCTTCCTTATCTTCATATGTGGATTGTACAAATGTCCCATACACCTGCAATTAGACAAAACACAAAAGTGTGTGAAGTATTTTTGTTCTGGATAACATAAATAGATTATTGAAAAGTTTGCACTAGAAATCACCTGACAAATATGCATATATGCAATATTTTTGGTCATATCCAAGGTAGTCATGTCCTCATCACACATATATCTACGTCGTGTGTTTGACTCTCCCTGGTAATCGCTCTATCCAAGCTTTGAGAGTTTTGACTACGACGGTTGCCGATCACCACCTGCTGCTGGGTAAGAACTGGTAAGAATTTGAGATTTTCTTGACGGATTTGTGACACTCCACCACTGCCATTTTCTAGTAGTCTGTAGGATCATATTCTTGTGTGTTTCTATTGCTGCTAACCATGGCAGGATCACAACCCGACGCGATTGACTGGGAGAACATGACGAACAAAGAGTTACATGATAAGTTTCAGCAAATTATGAGTGGACAGGTGGAAGATGTGCTAAACCGATTTGAAGAGGCCATGGAGAAGATAGATGGCATTGAGAAGGCATTCCAAACAAAGCTCGATAACAAGTTTAATGAATTGCTCGCGCGTCTTCCACCGCCCGCTGCACCTGTCGCACCTCTACAACAACAACAACATCGTCTTCCAGATCAAGTGGGACGAGCACAACGTGTTCCCATTGAGCCTGGTAAAACTTCTGGTGCTGCTGTACCTACTGTTAGTGCTTCTGTCGCTCCTGCTGCTTGATGCAGAGCATCCCAAGGCCATCCCCATGGACCTACCTACATCTCCCACGACACCACTTGGACCCATGACAAGAGCCCGTGCGAGAACCATCGAGAACGAGGTTAACTCTCTCCTTGTTGAACTTCCCTTTGACCCACGCGAGACATGGCTACTACCTCAATCGGAGTTGCTCTGTGTTCTTAGGTACCATATAAGCAACCAAGGAGATGGAACGGTGCAAGATGGACATCAAGATCATGGAGACATTTTGCCCAGCCCGGAAGGACCGAAACAACCGCCCGACCACCACCCGGGCGGAACAACCGGCCGACTACCGCCCAACAACCGGTCTGCCTTCTATGATCGAGCGGTGCAAGGCCGGCACTACACCGGATGTGCCGGTAACTACCAGAAGACCGGTACTGCCGCCCCGACAACCGGAACAACCGCTGGCCACTTCGACGTCCATCTCCGCAAGCCAGCGCCAGACCTCCCAGCGGAACTACCGCCTTCCAGGATCGGTACTTCCGCCCTGCATGAGCTCCCAGCGGAACAACCGCCCCCTTGACCGGTACTACCGGCCCTGCCTGCGTGCAGTCACTTGGGCCAAGGCCCGTGTACCCTTTCGTTACCTAGACTATAAATACTCTATCCCGTACAACTTTCTAGGGTTAGCATTGGTTTAGCTCATTTGAGAGATAGAGCATTGCTCATCCATATCGGATCTACTCCACGAGAGAGACCGCGGCCCCTCTACGGAGAAGATCCACTTTGGATTCAAGACCCCTTTACGGGAAGATCCCCTTGTGGATTCAAGACCTCCTCTCGGAGAAGAACCGGCTACCCTTTTGTATCGTCCTTAGTTGACCGTGGAATCGTGTATCGTTCTATGTATCCGAGGATCTAGCACATGTGTGACTTGTTCTTGTTTGGTTTGAGTGATTCTCTTGTGTTTCCCCTCGTCTTCTTTCCCGTGTTCTTCATGTTCATCATTGGGATCCGCTCCTTTCGTGAAAGATCGGCATATAGGGTTTCTACCCTACATCATCTTGGTATCATGAGCAAGGTTGATCACGATTTCGGAGCCTCCCCGTTGTGTTTCTAGCCTAATTTTGTTGTTTTTCGTCCTAATCCGAAAATCCCCACCAAAAAAATAGCCCCAATTTTTTTTGTGTGTGATTTGTTGGTGTGTTGATGTTTTGTTGGATCTGATCCGTGGATTTGCTTTGGTTTCAAGTGGATCTAGCATCTCCCCATTTCTCTCCACATTCCATCCTTGAAATCGCTCGAATTTCGACAACGAAATCATCCCTTTCCGTCCCAAAAACCCATCCCCGATCCAGATCTTGCGATTTTTCCGACCCCAGCGGTACTACCGCCCCCACGAGCGGAACTACCGCTAAGGCACCAACCGGTACCACCGCCTTCACAAGCGGTACTACCGCCCCACAAAGTTTCAGTTGAAACCGACTGGCACCTTTGCGAACCACTTATACACCATCACCACTTCCGCATACTACCCCCTTTGTGCCCGTTTTGCACTCCGACACGTGTTGCCACTTCGAGGTTTGAGAATTTGAGTTGCGATACCGTATCCTTTTGTGTTTCGGCTATTTAGGTACGGTTCGGCATCGACAACACCGCCGCTCATCTTCACTACGGACGGATCATCAACAACGACCACCTCGACTACGACTTGGTATTCGTGCCACCATTTTGACACCATACCAGAAGCAAGACCGGTAACCTCATCTTGGTATTGGACACATCACTCTTGCCATTACATTGATAGCCATCATAGGCTTACCCATTTGCGTTGCTTACCCATCGAGACTAGCCATTGAGTATTGCCGGCAACGAGACTTGTGCACATTAGTGATCATACTTCCCATACCATACATACATCATTGTTGCCTATATTGGTATCACCTCTTGTGTCACAAAGTTGTCATCGCATACTCACTTGCTATATTGGTTCATCAAGCATTGCATGAGAAAAGAGCTCAAACATCAAAGAGCCAAACAAGCTTTTAAGCAAAGAGGAAAGATACGCAAAGAGCTTTAAGCAAGAACCATAGCATCATACAACATTAAGATTGTCATACTCGATCATCTTGGATCGTATCATAGCCACACCTTGCATACAAAATATTTGGGATAGAAGTCGTTGCATTTTTTCTAAGTAGGTTGTGCACAAGTTCTTGTATCCGCCTATCGTGCAATCGTGCTAGCGTCTCTCTAGTGTTGTGCAACACGAGCATTTTTTGTGGATTCCACACTTTGGCTCACCCTTGGTTGCACAACCCCACTTATCTTTTTGCGCGTGTGTTTCCGTGTACCTTATATGCTTGGTCTACTTGTTACTTTGCATCTTGCGAATCTTTTCCAACATTATTGAAGCTCACTTACAATTGTGTCAAATTTTTGTGCCACCATCCTAACCAAGCTCCACCAAAAGATTTTACTTGTTTAGGTGTGAGAAACCGACAAGAACTCGTACCAATTGTGCTATTTCCTTGTCCTACATTGGAGTGATCCTCGATCCACTTTCAACTTCGGTCAAGGTACATTTGGTATTCGTTCTTCTCTTTCTACCACTCACATTTGTCTTGGAATGATGGATAGGCCAAGTACTTCTACCAACCCACTCTTCATGGAGCAAGATGACGACATGAACTCCATCGTCACCAAGAGTCACCTCTTTGGTGCACAACGAGCTTTACATCAAGAGCAACAAGCTATGAGTGAACGCATCGACAACCTTGCCGCCGACTTACGACTTCCTGAGCAACGTACAAGGGACTACTTTGACAACAAGCTCGACGATCACAAGCCAGAAAATGACGCAAGGATGGACAAGATTCACGCTTTGTTGCTCAACCGCTCTTCCTCCACTTCAAGAAGGAGCCGTTCCAGTCGCCATTCCGACTTTACCCTCTCCGGCTCAAGTACACCGACATCGAACACTCTGTGTCAAGCCACGCGCACCGACCGTCAAGCAAACCTCAATCCACTTTGACACACCGACCCTCAAGAGAGCCGACGATGTCAAGCCGAAGAAGCCTTTGCGCTAGCTCGAGAACGACAACAACAACGACAACATGAAGAGGAAGAACGCGCGCGTCTACACCAAAATGCACAAGATGCTGAGGCTCAATGTAAAGAACAACAACTCCGTGACGCTCAAGCACTTGAGGCGCAACAAGCTCTACGCGATGCGAGCCGAGCCGTTGCCGACCGAGGTCGTCAAGCCCGTGAAGAAGAGGAAGCACTTCGCGAAGAAATTCTCGAACGCCGACTTCCAGCTCGCATGAATCATCAAATTCCTCCTCGAGCTCGACGCGCTCCCCCACAAGCTCGCCAAGACCATCAAGTTCATCAAGAGCATGAAAACAATGGGAATACTCTGTGACAAGAGCAACACGAGGTTGACAACCCTCCGCGACAAGTGCACCATGAGTTGAACAATCATCTACAACATGGGCGTCATCATCCCCGACCCCAACACAATGAAGAGCAACGCTACGGCAAGCTCAAGTTCACCATGCCCAAGTTCAACGGAAGCAACGATCCTGAAGAATACCTTTCATGGGCATTGAAAGTCGACAAGATCTTCCGTTTGCACAATTATGAAGAAGAGAAGAAGATCGCGATGGGATCCCTTGAGTTCCAAGGCTATGTCCTCATTTGGTGGGAACAAGTCATTGAGCGCTGTGAGACAAGAGGTGATCCGCCCATCACTACTGGGCACAAATGAAGGATGTCATGAGAGCACGCTTCGTGCCTACCTACTACAACCGCGACCTCTTCAAGAAACTCCAACAACTCAAGCAAGGAACAAAGAGCATTGAAGATTACTACAAGGAGATGGAGATTGCAATGATAAGAGCCAATGTGCCGGAAGATGATGAGCAAACTATGGCACGTTTCTTGAATGGACTCAATCACCCTATCAAGAAGATCGCCGACTTCCAACCATACTCAAATCTCATCGAGCTCGTGCACCAAGCTACCAAAGCGAAACGCCAAGTGCAAGATGACTTCAAGTATGCCAAGTTCTCATCCAAGTCCTATGGTTTCTCCAATAACCAAGCTTCAACGACTCCAACACGGACTACAAGAACGTCTACTTCCAACACCGACAAGCCAAATTCCAAGAAAGCTTCATCAACTACAAGTCATCCTCCTCCGAGCAACTTCAAGCCGAGAGCTTCATCATCATCAACCCCAACCGATGAGACCGTCAAGACGAGTTCCTTCAAGTGTTTCACTTGCGGAGGCCGAGGCCACAAGTCCTACGAGTGCACCAACAAGCGGACCATGGTCTTCAACGACGATGGCACTTATGACTCCATGAGTGAAGGTGAAATGGACGCACTTGAGCAAGTCGCCATGCACCGCCAAGTGAACAATGAAGAAGAACAAGTCTTTTGTGATGAAGACTCGAGTCCCGCACTTGTTGTCTCCAAAGTCTTGACTCTACAACATCACCAAGAAGAAGACCAACGATGTCACATATTCCACACCAAGGCCGTCATCAATGGACAATCCGTCAAGGTCATCATCGATGGAGGGAGTTGTCACAATCTCGCAAGTGAAGACCTTTGCTCCAAACTCCAATTACCCAAGACGAAGCATCCACATCCTTACAAAGTGCAATGGCTTAGTGACTCCAGCACCATCCAAGTCGAGCACCGAGTACAAGTCTCCTTCAAGATCGGCGCATACGAAGACACCTTGGAGTGTGACGTTGTTCCAGTGACCGTTTGTCATCTCTCCTTGGACGGCCATGGAAATTCGATAGAGGAGTCATCCACAATGGTCGAACGAACCACTACATCTTCAAGATGAAGGGCAAGGAGTACGTCCTCCGTCCAATGTCGCCAAGTCAAGTGATCGCCGACAAACATACCACCCATCATGGAGAGAATGGTGAGAGAGTGAGCCACCAAAAAGAGAGTGAGCGCCACAAGCCCAAATTGAGTGCCTCCACGATGAGCGAAAACAAGAACTTCGTTCTATTTGCAACCAAACATGTGATGAGAGAAGTGTGTGAGAACCCATCTAGTGTCCTACACTACGTCCTCGTGTGCAAGGACAATGCACCACAAACTAACACCTCTCACACTCTTCCTCTAGTGTTGTCTTCTCTTTTGCAGGAATTTCAAGATGTTTTTCCCGATGAGCTACCTCCGGGACTACCCCCTGATAGAGGCAAAGGTGTCCCGTCTTTCGATGAGATGATGGATATCACTTTGGTGGCAGTCGACTTTGACGATCCGACTACGAACGTGCGAGGACGTCGCGCCTTAGCAATCGCTAAACCAACTCCGAGAGGTTATTGACCACGCCGGAGCACGATCAACCTGACCACGAGGGTCTGTTTCCTGCGAGCAAACGAAGAACAAGCAAGAAACTGAGATTGCAATCTGGATATTGCGAATATAAGATGAAAGCTTTATTTATCAAGGTGGGGTTCTGTGACGCCTTTGTCTGGTCATTGAACACAAACGAAGTACGCGAAGTTGCAGCTATGGCGAACTTTTAATCTAAACAAAACCCAAAGTCTAAACGATGCCCTAAGGGCTGTATATATGGAGGAAGAGGGGGGAATTTCGTGACCCTTGGTGGAGGGGTCCGAAATCAACCCTATCTCTTGTTTCCCCACACATACGGACTCTAAAAATAGCCTATACTTATGTATTTCGAAATTACATGGGCCTGGCCCAATAATAAGGTGACGCAGCACCTATAATAGCCTCGGGACGAAATTTATGAAGTGGCATCTTGTATATTTCGTCCAAGGCTTCATGCACCCATTATGGTGGCTTCAAAGTCCTGAAATCATCACTTGTAACTCCGTTCTTGTTCCCCTTGCGCATGCCATCATCTCCATGCTTGTTCTTGCTCCAATGTTCATCCTTCTCCAAGCTAGGCCCTTCATTTGTAAGCAAAACAAATGTATCCAATTTAGGCAGCATCATATTCTCATGAACATTAGAATCATTACTAAGAAACGAAAGTACCTGGTAATTTAGTTGGCGTGCACGGGCTCTAGTAATTGGTCCAGTATGTATAGCAGCAGGGGCTGTGGGTGTAACAATTGTATTGATGTCCTCATCATCCTCCCCTTCTTGAAATGAAGTCGTCCTCGACGGAAGCTCATCTTCCTCACCCAAATAAGGCTTCAAATCTGCAATGTTAAAAGTGGGACTAACCCCAAAATCTGCAGGCAGCTCAAGTTTATATGCATTATCATTTATTTTCTCTAACACCTTAAAGGGACCATCAGCACGTGGCATTAGCTTTGATTTGCGCAAATCAGGAAATCTATCCTTACGCAAATGTAACCAAACAAGATCTCCAGGTGCAAACACAACATGTTTTCTACCCTTATCTCCAGCAAGTTTATATTTAGCATTCATACGCTCAATGTTTTCCTTAGTTAACTCATGCATTTTTAAAATCAATTCAGCACGTTGTTTAGCATCAGAATTAACCTTCTCCGAAGATGGAAGAAGCAACAAATCAATAGGTGCACGAGGTAGGAAACCATACACAACTTCAAAAGGGCACATCTTAGTAGTAGAATGCAATGAACGATTATAAGCAAATTCAATATGAGGCAAGCATTCCTCCCACATTTTCTTATTATTCTTCAAAACAGCCCTAAGCATAGTAGACAACGTTCTATTGACTACTTCAGTTTGTCCATCAGTTTGGGGGTGACAAGTAGTACTAAAAAGCAGTTTAGTCCCCAACTTAGCCCATAAACATCTCCAAAAGTGGCTAAGAAATTTAGTATCACGATCTGAAACAATAGTATTTGGCACACCGTGCAAGCGAATAATTTCACGAAAGAACAAATCAGCAACATTAACAGCATCATCGCTTTTATGACATGGTATAAAGTGTGCCATTTTCGAGAATCTATCCACGACAACAAATATGCTATCCCTCCCCTTGTTTGTTCGAGGTAAACCTAAAACAAAGTCCATAGATATATCCTCCCAAGGAACACTAGGTACAGGCAAAGGCATATATAAACCATGAGGATTGAGTCGTGACTTAGCTTTTTGACATGTAGTGCATCGAGCAATAAAACGCTCAACATCCCGTCTCATCTTTGGCCAAAAGAAATGTGTAGCAAGTACGTCCTCCGTCTTTTTCACGCCAAAGTGTCCCATTAATCCTCCTCCATGCGCCTCCTGCAACAACAAAAGACGAACGGAGCTAGCTGGAATGCATAGCTTGTTAGCACGAAACACAAATCCATCGTTAACGACAAACTTGTTCCACATTCTACCTTCTTTACAATTCTGCATTACATCTTTAAAATCAGCATCATGCACATATTGATCTTTGATGGTCTCCAAACCAAATATTTTGAAGTCAAGTTGTGAAAGCATAGTATAGCGACGAGACAATGCATCAGCAATAACATTTTCTTTTCCCTTCTTGTGTTTAATGACATAAGGAAAAGTCTCAATGAATTCAACCCATTTAGCATGTCTACGATTCAGTTTAGCTTGACTTTTAATATGTTTCAAAGATTCAGGATCAGAATGTATAACAAATTCTTTGGGCCATAAATAATGTTGCCATGTTTCTAAAGTCCGAACAAGAGCATATAATTCTTTATCATAAGTAGAATAATTCAGACTAGGCCCACTCAATTTTTCAGAAAAGTATGCAACAGGTTTGCCATCTTGTAATAACACACCTCCTAATCCAATTCCACTAGCATCACATTCAAGCTCAAAAGATGATGAGGACATAACTACCTTGGATATGACCAAAAATATTGCATATATGCGACGTGTCCCGATCTTGATAGAGGCGGGGTGTCCCGATCTTTCGATGAGATGATAACTATCAATTTGATGGAGACGACTTTGACGATCCGACTACAAATGTGCATGACGTTGCGCCTTAGCAATCGCTAAACCAATCTCCTGAGGTTATTGACCACGCCGGAAGCACGGTCGACCTGACCACGAAGGTCTATTCCTGCAAGCAATCGAAGAACAAGCAAGAATATGATAAAAGCAATCTGAATATTGCGAGTATATATGAAGTTTTGATAAAGATGGGGATCCGTAAGCGGTCTTGGTCTGGTCGTTGGACACAAACGAAGTACACGAAGTTGCAATGGCTAACTTTTAACTAAACAAATCCCAAGGAAAAAGCTACTAGATGGATCTACTTATATAGGAGCAAAGGGTGGCGGCCAAGGAGGTGGGAGAACGTCCCAAGGCAGCCTAAAACTAAATCTAGGTCGTACAAGGCCAATGGGCCCAAGTGGAGGTGATGTAACACCTTTGGACTTGTAGTTTGACTCGGATTCTGCTGCAGCATCAGATTGTTTGGTCCATAACTCAACGCTCCGGACGAATTTGAAGGTGATTCCAATTGGGCTGGAAAGTGCACGAAATCTAGTTTCCAACAAAAAAAAGAATCACCCAATTCGGAGTCCGTATGAAAAAGTTGTGGGCGTTTTGAGTCAGGTATGTCTGTGCAGTCCGAAACTGAATCCAGAACGTGAGAGACTTGGACTCTATCTTCTCTTGGGCCAAAAGTGACGTGAAAGAACTTTTTGAACAGCAAATAAACATCTCTTTCTTCCTTATCTTCATATGTGTATTGTACAAATGTCCCATACACCTGTAATTAGACAAAACACAAAAGTGTGTGAAGTATTTTTGTTCTGGATAACATAAATAGATTATTGAATAGTTTGCACTAGAAATCACCTGACAAATATGCATATATGCAATATTTTTGGTCATATCCAAGGTAGTTATGTCCTCATCATCCTCCCCTTCTTGAAAATAAAGCCGTCCCCGGCGTTGCTTAATCTGAAATGTGGCTAACAAAAGAGACAAGGTGTACATGTTTAATGACATAAGGAAAAGTCTCAATGAATTCAACCCATTTAGCATGTCTACGATTCAGTTTAGCTTGACTTTTAATATGTTTCAAAGATTCAGGATCAGAATGTATAACAAATTCTTTGGGCCATAAATAATGTTGCCATGTTTCTAAAGTCCGAACAAGAGCATATAATTCTTTATCATAAGTAGAATAATTCAGACTAGGCCCACTCAATTTTTCAGAAAAGTATGCAACAGGTTTGCCATCTTGTAATAACACACTTCCTAATCCAATTCCACTAGCATCACATTCAAGCTCAAAAGATGATGAGGACATAACTACCTTGGATATGACCAAAAATATTGCATATATGCGACGTGTCCCGATCTTGATAGAGGCGGGGTGTCCCGATCTTTCGATGAGATGATAACTATCAATTTGATGGAGACGACTTTGACGATCCGACTACAAATGTGCATGACGTTGCGCCTTAGCAATCGCTAAACCAATCTCCTGAGGTTATTGACCACGCCGGAAGCACGGTCGACCTGACCACGAAGGTCTATTCCTGCAAGCAATCGAAGAACAAGCAAGAATATGATAAAAGCAATCTGAATATTGCGAGTATATATGAAGTTTTGATAAAGATGGGGATCCGTAAGCGGTCTTGGTCTGGTCGTTGGACACAAACGAAGTACACGAAGTTGCAATGGCTAACTTTTAACTAAACAAATCCCAAGGAAAAAGCTACTAGATGGATCTACTTATATAGGAGCAAAGGGTGGCGGCCAAGGAGGTGGGAGAACGTCCCAAGGCAGCCTAAAACTAAATCTAGGTCGTACAAGGCCAATGGGCCCAAGTGGAGGTGATGTAACACCTTTGGACTTGTAGTTTGACTCGGATTCTGCTGCAGCATCAGATTGTTTGGTCCATAACTCAACGCTCCGGACGAATTTGAAGGTGATTCCAATTGGGCTGGAAAGTGCACGAAATCTAGTTTCCAACAAAAAAAAGAATCACCCAATTCGGAGTCCGTATGAAAAAGTTGTGGGCGTTTTGAGTCAGGTATGTCTGTGCAGTCCGGATCTGAATCCAGAACGTGAGAGACTTGGACTCTATCTTCTCTTGGGCCAAAAGTGACGTGAAAGAACTTTTTGAACAGCAAATAAACATCTCTTTCTTCCTTATCTTCATATGTGTATTGTACAAATGTCCCATACACCTGTAATTAGACAAAACACAAAAGTGTGTGAAGTATTTTTGTTCTGGATAACATAAATAGATTATTGAATAGTTTGCACTAGAAATCACCTGACAAATATGCATATATGCAATATTTTTCGTCATATCCAAGGTAGTTATGTCCTCATCATCCTCCCCTTCTTGAAAATAAAGCCGTCCCCGGCGTTGCTTAATCTGAAATGTGGCTAACAAAAGAGACAAGGTGTACATGTTGTATATGTATACGTCATCCATTTTTACTTCCCTTGATTTTTGCATATATGACACATGAATAGATGAGTAACTTGAATAGTTCATAAAATCTAAAGCCAACAAATTAGCACAAGAACTAGAAGGCATGAAAATATTGCAACTCAGTTTGCACATATAAGTGAAGCTCTTATTCATTTCAAAAGATTGACAATGTTCATCATTAAACCATCCCAACATTGGTGAATAAACCTTATTTGAATCAAATTTACATGCTACAACATGCTTAGATAAGCAAACATGCAATGAGTCATTCGACACAGAATCATCACCAAGATTAGAGGTCATATCCAAATGATTAAACATTGATTCTTTTGCATCAACAGTTAATTCAATGGGTGCACTCAAAATTGTTGGTATTTCAGTTGTTTGATCACATGACACAGTCATGACAGTATCAAGATTCTCTAAAATAGGTGATGTGCTCAAATCACCAGGTAACTCAACACATGATGCATTCAAGTTAACTAGGGATGCATCATTCTCATGTGAAGTTATATCATCAATACCTTTAGTGTTACCTTGTCGCAAAGACGTAGCTGATGTAGGTACGGACATTGACAATGCACCATACACTTGAGATGATGTCACGCTCATATTCTAAGGTGGGGCTGCTCTAGTAGGTGCAACGGTGGAGGAACCAACCGGTGGTGGTGAGCATGAACTGGAATAGTAGTTGTTGTAGTCACCCAATGCATCCTCCTGTATCTGTCTCTCAAAGGTACAAGCGCGAACATACATACCAGTAATGCAACGAGGAATATAGTGAAATCTTGCACGGATATCATGGTTCAAACCACCAAAAAATCTATTCATTGTATCATCCTCAGATTCTTCTATGTCACAATGATGCATATAAGATTTGAACTCTTGGTAGTAAGCATGAATGGTGTTACTGCCTTGTTTTAATTGTTCCAATTTGCGAAGCAATTCACGACGATAGTAAGGAGGAAAAAATTGTTGTCTCATTACAACTTTCAAAACTTTCCAAGTTGTGGGTTTGATAGAGGCAAAGGTGTCCCGTCTTTCGATGAGATGATGGATATCGCTTTGGTGGAAGTCGACTTTGACGATCCGACTACGAACGTGCGAGGACGTCGCGCCTTAGCAATCGCTAAACCAACTCCGAGAGGTTATTGACCACGCCGGAGCACGATCAACCTGACCACGAGGGTCTGTTTCCTGCGAGCAAACGAAGAACAAGCAAGAAACTAAGATTGCAATCTGGATATTGCGAATATAAGATGAAAGCTTTATTGATCAAGGTGGGGTTCTGTGACGCCTTTGTCTGGTCGTTGAACACAAACGAAGTACGCGAAGTTGCAGCTATGGCGAACTTTTAATCTAAACAAAACCCAAAGTCTAAACGGTGCCCTAAGGGCTGTATATATGGAGGAAGAGAGGGGGAATTTCGTGGCCCTTGGTGAAGGGGTCCGAAATCAACCCTATATATTGTTTCCCCACACATACAGACTCTAAAAATAGCCTATACTTATGTATTTCGAAATTACATGGGCTTGGCCCAATAAAAAGGTGATGCAGCACCTATAATAGCCTCGGGACGAAATTTATGAAGTGGCATCTTGTATATTTCGTCCATGGCTTCATGCACCCATTATGGTGGCTTCAAAGTCCTGAAATCATCACTTGTAACTCCGTTCTTGTTCCCCTTGCGCATGCCATCATCTCCATGCTTGTTCTTGCTCCAATGTTCATCCTTCTCCAAGTTAGGCCCTTCATTTGTAAGCAAAACAAATGTATCCAATTTAGGCAGCATCATATTCTCATGAACATTAGAATCATTACCAAGAAACGAAAGTACCTGGTAATTTAGTTGGCGTGCACGAGCTCTAGTAATTGGTCCAGTATGTATAGCAGCAGGGGCTGTGGGTATAACAATTGTATTGATGTCCTCATCAGGGTTGGTTATCAATGTTTTTCTTACAATGCACACTCCACCAAACAGAAGCAAAGCCAGTAAATGCTCTAGTGGCAGCTCGTACTCGCT
>NW_021204858.1:232803-330591 GCF_002162155.2 Triticum dicoccoides
GTGGGGAAACAAGAGATAGGGTTGATTTCGGACTCCTCCACCAAGGGCCACGAAATTCCCCCCTCTTCCTCCATATATACAGCCCTTAGGGCATCGTTTAGACTTTGGGTTTTGTTTAGATTAAAAGTTCGCCATAGCTGCAACTTCGCGTACTTCGTTTGTGTTCAACGACCAGACAAAGGCGTCACAGAACCCCACCTTGATCAATAAAGCTTTCATCTTATATTCGCAATATCCAGATTGCAATCTCAGTTTCTTGCTTGTTCTTCGTTTGCTCGCAGGAAACAGACCCTCGTGGTCAGGTTGATCGTGCTCCGGCGTGGTCAATAACCTCTCGGAGTTGGTTTAGCGATTGCTAAGGCGCGACGTCCTCGCACGTTCGTAGTCGGATCGTCAAAGTCGACTTCCACCAAAGCGAAATCCACCATCTCATCGAAAGACGGGACACCTTTGCCTCTATCAACTTCAAACTCCCAAGCTAGATAAATAGCAGGATTAAATCTACCCTCAAATGACGGTAAAGAGATAACCTGACCTTGTGGTTGTGTGTGTTGTCCCAACTCTCGTGATGGTGAAGATGTGTCTGTCGTCCAAGAACTTCTATCTCCGGAACCTGTCATGATTAGTAGAAACAAGAAACAAAATTCGAGAATAATGTTCATATGAACTACTAGGATGTGGTTGTAAAGTGCTCACAGTAAAGCAAATATCAATATCTTACAAGTTCTTACCATGCGGCAGGTGGTGACAGGCAACCAGCGATGTCAAATAACTCTGAAGATTGTGTAAAGCGATTGCCAGGGGAACGTACGTATACACGGTGTAGAAATATGTGGAGCTGGGTTGGCTATATATGGTAGCAAATTTTTTTTAGCAATAATCAATTCAAAGATGCAATGTTGAATAAACGCTCAACGACGGTACTGTGCTGGTCCTAGGCTAGACCGGACTAGAGACGCAAGCCTAGAACACTAATGAGGTCACGGCATAGCATAACTAGCATCGATGAAGGATAGTAAGTAGCTCTTGACAGCAAGATATAAGTGAAGATCACAACGGCAGTGAAGGTAATGATGAAAAACAACTGCCAAGCAGGACATACAACAACTCTCTCTCCAACTTTCCTCTTGAAAAATTTGAGCCAATTTTCTGATAAATTCTTTTAAAGAATGCTACTAACTCAAGCTTTCCAATGCAAAAAGAATCACTCAATTCTGAGTTGATATGAGGAGTCAAAGAATTTTAAAACTGGCTTGAAAAATTGGAACAAGCTGTGTTCACGAACTTCAGAGGGCAAAAAGACCTATTTAGAAGCCGATTTTGAGGTATCAAATATTGAACTAGCTTCTGCAACTATTTAGATGCGGCTCGTCGCTAGCTTTAATTTGAGTACTCACGGAGCCAAAACGGACTTCGTATGAGGAAGATACACCTGTTTTACTGAACAGTGCGCAAAACAGATTCCAATCCGAATTCAAGTACGAGATTGATTCTAGATAGATCCGATTTTTTTTTCTTCTCTCCTTTTTTTTTCTCACGCTTTTTTTCTTTTTCTTTCTTTTTCTCTAACTTTTTTCTCTGACTTTTTTTCTCTTTCTTTTTTTTCTTTTTTTTTCTCTATCTTTTTTTTTGTCCCTCTTTCCAAGACAAACTAGATAAGATGCAGATTGGATCAGGCGAAGATGTGAATGACCTCAACTATGATTATGACAACGAACAGTGCGTAACACATGGTGAAAATTGATGGATGGGATAGTGGACATCGGAAGGGATAATGATGCAGCGGCGGCGTGACTAATGCGAACAGAACTCGAAACTCTAAAGGAACTAGACACTAAGACCAGCAACTCGACACGGCGATGCAACCGATAATTCAATAAAGCAAACAATGAAAAGAAAAATGCAAAGGCTCAAACTGGCTTGGACAAAGGATGAATAGATCTAACTTTTTTTGTGGCTTTTTCTTGGACAATAGGTAAGAAAATAAATCTAATCTAGGGAAAACTAGAAATTCTCACCGAGCAACCTGAAAACTGATACCACTTGATAGAGGCGAGGGTGTCCCGTTCTTTCGATGAGATGATAACTATCGATTTGGTGGAGACGACTTTGACGATCCGACTACAAACGTGCACGACGTTGCGCCTTAGCAATCGCTAAACCAATCTCCTGAGGTTATTGACCACGCCGGAAGCACGGTCAGCCTGACCACGAAGGTCTATTCCTGCAATCAATCGAAGAACGAGCAAGAATATGATAAAGCAATCTGAATATTGCAAATATATATGAAGTATTGATAATGGTGGGGATCCGGAAGCGGTCTTGGTCTGGTCGTTGGACACAAACGAAGTACACGAAGTTGCAATGGCTAACTTTTAACTAAACAAATCCCAAGCAAAAGCTACTAGATGGATCTACTTATATAGGAGCAAGGGGTGGCGGCCAAGGAGGTGGGAGGACGTCCCAAGGCAGCCTAAAACTAAATGTAGGTCGTACAAGGCCAATGGGCCCAAGTGGAGGTGATGTAACACCTTTGGACTTGTAGTTTGACTCGGATTCTGCTGCAGCATCAGATTGTTTCGTCCACAACTCAACGCTCCGGACGAATTTGAAGGTGGTTCCAATTGGGGTGGAAAGTGCACGAAATCTAGTTTCCAACAAAAAAAGAATCACCCAATTCGGAGTCCGTATGAAAAACTTGTGTGCGTTTTGAGTCAGGTGTGTCTGTGCAGTCCGAATCTGAATCCAGAACGTGAGAGACTTGGACTCTATCTTCTCTTGGGCCAAAAGTGACGTGAGAGAACTTTTTGGACAGCAAATAAACATCTCTTTCTTCCTTATCATCATATGTGGATTGTACAAATGTCCCATACACCTGCAATTAGACAAAACACAAAAGTGTGTGAAGTATTTTTGTTCTGGATAACATAAATAGATTATTGAATAGTTTGCACTAGAAATCACCTGACAAATATGCATATATGCAATATTTTTGGTCATATCCAAGGTAGTTATGTCCTCATCAAAAGTCTTATTAAAATCAGGAAGTTGGAGTAAAGGAGCATGTGTCAACTTATCTTTCAATACCGAGAAGGCTTCTTCCTGTGCGGTACCCCAAAGAAAAGACACATCTTTCTTTGTAAGCTCATTGAGAGGTGCAGCAATGGTGCTGAAATCTCTCACAAAACGCCTACAGAATCCAGCGAGGCCAAGAAAACTCCTCACTTGTGTGACCGTTTTGGGCTGCGGCCAACTCTCAATAGCTTCAATCTTGGCTTTATCAACTTCAATTCCCTGTGGAGTAACAACATAGCCAAGAAAAGATACTCGGTCGGTGCAAAAGGTGCACTTCCCAAGGTTACCAAACAAACGTGCATCACGTAGAGCAATAAAAACAGCACGTAAATGTTCCAAATGTTCTTCCAAAGATCTGCTATAAATCAATATGTCATCAAAGTAAACTACCACAAATCGTCCAATGAAAGCACGTAAAACTTCGTTCATTAATCTCATGAAAGTACTAGGTGCATTAGTTAACCCAAAAAACATGACTAACCACTCATATAATCCAAACTTAGTTTTAAATGCTGTTTTCCATTCATCTCCCAATTTCATACGAATTTGATGGTATCCACTACGCAAATCAACTTTGGAGAATATTGTAGAGCCACTCAATTCATCAAGCATATCATCTAGCCTAGGAATAGGATGACGATAACGAATAGTAATATTATTAATGCCTCTACAATTAACACACATACGTGATGTACCATCCTTTTTCGGCACTAGAATAATAGGAACAACACAAGGACTAAGGGATTCGCGTATATAACCTTTGTCGAGAAGCTCTTGTATTTGACGCATAATCTCCTTCGTCTCCTCTGGATTGGTACGGTATGGTGCACGGTTTGGCAGTGAAGCACCAGGAATTAAGTCAATCTGATTGATAGAGGCGAGGGTGTCCCGTTCTTTCGATGAGATGATAACTATCGATTTGTAGGAGATGACTTTGACGATCCGACTACAAACGTGCACGACGTTGCGCGTTAGCAATAGCTAAACCAATCTCCTGAGGTTACTGACGATGCTGGAAGCACGGTCAGCCTGACCACGAAGGTCTATTCCTGCAAGCAATCGAAGAACGAGCAAGAATATGATAAAGCAATCTGAATATTGCAAATATATATGAAGTATTGATAATGGTGGGGATCCGGAAGCGGTCTTGGTCTGGTCGTTGGACACAAACGAAGTACACGAAGTTGCAATGGCTAACTTTTAACTAAACAAATCCCAAGCAAAAGCTACTAGATGGATCTACTTATATAGGAGCAAGGGGTGGCGGCCAAGGAGGTGGGAGGACGTCCCAAGGCAGCCTAAAACTAAATCTAGGTCGTACAAGGCCAATGGGCCCAAGTGGAGGTGATGTAACACCTTTGGTCTTGTAGTTTGACTCGGATTCTGCTGCAGCATCAGATTGTTTCGTCCACAACTCAACGCTCCGGACGAATTTGAAGGTGATTCCAATTGGGTTGGAAAGTGCACGAAATCTAGTTTCCAACAAAAAAAGAATCACCCAATTCGGAGTCCGTATGAAAAACTTGTGTGCGTTTTGAGTCAGGTGTGTCTGTGCAGTCCGAAACTGAATCCAGAACGTGAGAGACTTGGACTCTATCTTCTCTTGGGCCAAAAGTGACGTGAGAGAACTTTTTGGACAACAAATAAACATCTCTTTCTTCCTTATCGTCATATGTGGATTGTACAAATGTCCGATACACCTGCAATTAGACAAAACACAAAAGTGTGTGAAGTATTTTTGTTCTGGATAACATAAATAGATTATTGAATAGTTTGCACTAGAAATCACCTGACAAATATGCATATATGCAATATTTTTGGTCATATCCAAGTTAGTCATGTCCTCATCATCCTCCCCTTCTTGAAAATAAAGCCGTCCTCGGCGTTGCTTAATCTGAAATGTGGCTAACAAAAGAGACAAGGTGTACATGTTGTATATGTATATGTCATCCATTTTTACTTCCCTTGATTTTTGCATATATGACACATGAATAGATGAGTAACTTGCATAGTTCATAAAATCTAAAGCCAAAAAATTAGCACAAGAAGTAGAAGGCATGAAAATGTTGCAACTCAGTTTGCACATATAAGTGAACTCTTATTCATTTCAAAAGATTGACAATGTTCATCATTAAACCATCCCAACATTGGTGAATAAACCTTACTTGCATCAAATTTACATGCTACAACATGCTTAAATAAGCAAACATGCAATAAGTCATTCAACACAGAATCATCACCAAGATTAGAGGTCATATCAAAATGATTAAACATTGGTTCTTTTGCATCAATAGTTAATTCAATGGGTGCACTCAAAATTGTTGGTATTTCAGTTGTTTGATCACATGGCAAAGTCAAATTATCAACGTAGTCCTCTAAAATAGGTGGTGTCATCAAAGTAGTGGGTAGCTCATCAGATGGTGCATTCAAATTGATAAGGCATTCATCATTCTCATGTAGAGATGGAAGATCAGTACCTTTGTCATTACCTCTTATGATCAACTCAGATGATGTAGCCACTCTCGGGGGCGATGTGTCACATGGTGGAGGTGATGTAGTCCTGACAACAACGGATGTGGTTGTCATAGTATGCCTAGTAGTTGAAGGAACAATCATATCAACTCTTGGGATGTGCACCGTGCGCTTGTTCTCCTCGTGGCCAACACGTCGTTTTATTTCCTGTTCAGCTTTGCAAGCAAGATGAAACAAATGGTCCATAGGATAACACTCTTCATGAATTAGTATCTCTTGAATATCACGGTTTAATCCTCCCCAAAATCTATCCATAAAATCATCTTCACTTTCTTCTAAAGAGGAATGCAACAAGGTAGTTTGTAAATCATCATAATATTTTGTTATAGTTTCACTACCTTGTTTTAAGTGTTGCAACTTCTTAATCATGTCACGAGTATAATAAGCAGGGACGAAAGTATGTCGCATGGCAAGTTTCAAATCATCCCAAGTAGTAGGTATATAATCAGGGGGTAATCGACAATATTCACTCCACCAAACCAAAGCATAACCAGTGAAAGAACCAACCACAACCTTAACCTTTTTATGTTCATCGAAATTATGGGAAGCAAATATATTTTTTATGTCGAACTCCCATTCAATATATAAAGCAGGTTTAAAACGGCCATTAAATGGTGGTATAGATACATTAACCTGATCATGTGCATTTGGATGTTTGTGCACCTCTCGTGACGGTTGTGGTATTTGCAAAGGTGGTGGCACGTCTCCCGCGATCGACAAAGCCCATGAATTGACTCTGGATCCTGTCATGATTAGTAGAACAAGAAATAAAACCCAAAAATAATGTTCCTATAACTACTAGGATGTGGTGGTAAAACGCTCACAGTAAAGCAAATATCAATGTCTTACAAGTTCTTACCATGCAGCAGGCGGTGATCGGCAACCAGCGGTGTCAAGTAACTCCGAATATTGAGTAAAGCGATTGCCAGGGGAGCATACGTATACACGGTGTAGAAATATGTGGAGCCGATTTTGAGGTGTCAAATATTGAACCAGCTTCTGCAACTATTTAGATGCGGCTCGTCGCTATCTTCAATTTGAGTACTCACGGAGCCAAAACGGACTTCGTATGAGGAAGATACACCTGTTTTACTGAACAGTGCACAAAACAGATTCCAATCCGAATTCAGGTACGAGATTGATTCTAGATAGATCCAATTTTTTTTCTTCTCTCTTTTTTTTCTCACACTTTTTTTTCTTTTTCTTCTCCCTCTTTTTCTTTTTTTTTCTTTCCTTTTTTCTCTCTTTTTTTTTATATTCTTTTCTCCCTCTTTCCAAGACAAACTAGATAAGATGCAGATTCGATCAGGCAAAGATGTGAGTGACCTCAACTATGATTATGACAATAAACAGTGCGTAGCACGTGGTGGAAATTGGTGGATGGGATGGTGGACAGTGGATGGGATAATGATGCAGCGGCTGCGTGACTAATGTGAACAGAACTCGAAACTCTAAAGGAACTAGACACTAAGACCAGCAACTCGACACGACGATGCAACCGATAATTCAACTATGCAAGCAATGAAAAGAAAATTGCAAAGGCTCAGACTGGCTTGGACAAATGATGAATAGATCTAACTCTTTTTTGTGGATTTTTCTTGGACAACAGGTAAGAAAATAAATCTAATCTAGGAAAACTGGAAATTCTCACCGAGCAACCTGAAAACTGATACCACTTGATAGAGGCGAGGGTGTCCCGTTCTTTCGATGAGATGATAACTATCGATTTGGTGGAGACGACTTTGACGATCCGACTACAAACGTGCACGACGTTGCGCCTTAGCAATCGCTAAACCAATCTCCTGAGGTTACTGACGATGCTGGAAGCACGGTCAGCCTGACCACGAAGGTCTATTCCTGCAATCAATCGAAGAACGAGCAAGAATATGATAAAGCAATCTGAATATTGCAAATATATATGAAGTATTGATAATGGTGGGGATCCGGAAGCGGTCTTGGTCTGGTCGTTGGACACAAACGAAGTACACGAAGTTGCAATGGCTAACTTTTAACTAAACAAATCCCAAGCAAAAGCTACTAGATGGATCTACTTATATAGGAGCAAGGGGTGGCGGCCAAGGAGGTGGGAGAACGTCCCAAGGCAGCCTAAAACTAAATGTAGGTCGTACAAGGCCAATGGGCCCAAGTGGAGGTGATGTAACACCTTTGGACTTGTAGTTTGACTCGGATTCTGCTGCAGCATCAGATTGTTTCGTCCACAACTCAACGCTCCGGACGAATTTGAAGGTGATTCCAATTGGGTTGGAAAGTGCACGAAATCTAGTTTCCAACAAAAAAGAATCACCCAATTCGGAGTCCGTATGAAAAACTTGTGTGCGTTTTGAGTCAGGTGTGTCTGTGCAGTCCGAATCTGAATCTAGAACGTGAGAGACTTGGACTCTATCTTCTCTTGGGCCAAAAGTGACGTGAGAGAACTTTTTGGATAGCAAATAAACATCTCTTTCTTCCTTATCATCATATGTGGATTGTACAAATGTCCCATACACCTGCAATTAGACAAAACACAAAAGTGTGTGAAGTATTTTTGTTCTGGATAACATAAATAGATTATTGAATAGTTTGCACTAGAAATCACCTGACAAATATGCATATATGCAATATTTTTGGTCATATCCAAGGTAGTCATGTCCTCATCACTGATTCTCAATCCCTCTAATAGGCGGTAATCCCGGTGGCACGTCTTGTGGAAAAACGTCAGCGAACTCCTGCAAAATGTTAGTGACAGCAGGAGGCAAAGAGGAAGGCACGTCCTCGAATGAAAATAATGCCTCTTTGCACATAAAAGCATAGCAAACAGATTTGCTGAAATCTAGCTCATCAATATCAGATTTCATGGCAAATAAACATGCACTTTTCAATTTAATTTCAGAAGCAACACTAGATGGTTTATTATTAGGCTTCATTTGTTGCTCAAATTCTTTTGCCACAATCTGATTTTCACTCTTATTCTTCTCCTGTTTTGCTTTATTAGCTCTATTAATATCATCTTTCAAAATGGAATCAGGAGTCATAGGAAGCAAAGTAATATTTTTATCCTTATGAACAAGAGTATAGTGATTGTTTCTACCATGGTGTACAGAATTTTTATCAAATTGCCATGGTCTACCAAGTAATAAGGAACATGCTTGCATAGGTACCACATCACAATCAACATAATCAGCATATGTAGAGATACTAAAATGCACACGAACAGTACGTGTTACCTTAACCTTGCCGCTGTTGTTGAACCATTGGATGTAGTAAGGATGTGGATGTGGTCTTGTGGTGAGAGAAAGCTTCTCCACCATCTCCATGCTAGCCAAGTTGTTGCAGCTCCCTCCGTCTATTATGACACGCACAGAACGTTCCTTCACAACTCCCTTGGTATGGAATAAATTGTGCCTCTGATTTTGCTCAGCTTGTGTGACCTGCACACTCAAAACACGTTGAGCAACTAAACATTCATACCTGTCAGCGTCTTCAGGAGCCATGTATTGCATCTCATGATCAGAATCATCTCCACCATGTTCTTCATGTGTAATAAGAGCCAAAGTCTCCTCATCATAGGCACTAGCGGACTCATATCGACCACCCTCGGTAGCAATCATCACACGCGGAGATTTTCATTCTCTCGCATAATGACCTCCTCCCTTACAACGACGACAAATAATATCACTTGTGTGCCCTGTTGATGCCCTGGAAGAAGAAGAACTCTGTGCAGGCCTGGCAGGTGCGCTCTTGGCAGATAATGGTGGTTGTTCCTGTTTTCTTGTATCACGGCTGTAGGAGGCACCTGATTGAGGTGCTGGTGCAGTTGAAGTAGAAGATGCACGCGGTGTCCATGATGAAGGTCGGCCTGCAGAAAAGTTAGTTCGCGCCAATGCTTGTCGATCCTGCACTTCACGTTCAGCTTTACAAGCAAGATGGAATAAACGAGTGATATTAGTATACTCCTTATAGTCCAGAATGGTCTGAATCTCTCTATTTAATCCACCCAGAAAACGTGCAAGCATAGCTTCATTCTCCTCAACAATACCACATCGAATCATGCCAGTTTGTAATTCCTGATAATATTCTTCTACAGAATTTTTTCCTTGTCTTAAACGCTGCAATTTTTGAAGCAATTCACGTTGATAATATGGTGGAACCCAACGCGTACGCATAGCGGTTTTCAAAGCAGCCCAAGTAGTTGGAATAGCATATAATCTACAATGTTCAGACCACCAGACACATGCAAAACTAGTGAAAGCACAAACAGCAGCAGCAACCCGTCTCTCCTCGGGATATTGTAAACATGTAAAACGTTGTTCAGTTTCTAACTCCCAAGTAAGATATATATCAGGAACATATCTACCCTCAAATGGTGGAATATTCAATTTCAGTTTAGGAATATGGACATCATCTCGTACCTGAGGCAGTGGTGCAGGCCTACCATTACGAATATATACCTGAGGTCGACCTGCTGGTGGTGGTGCTGGTGGTTGCACGTAGTTCTGATTTTGAGCAACCTCATCCTCGTAATCTCCCACATAATTATCCTCCTCCGCATCAGCAGCAGGAGCCACAGAAGTATCAACAGCAGCACCAACAGTTTGGCCAAACGCAAGAGGAACACGGCTCGCTCGGCGGAGGTCTATTTCGCGACGTGGAGGTAGTCGTTGTTGTTGTTGTTGGAGAGGTGCGTTAGGTGCAGCGGGTGGTGGTGGTGGAAGACGCGCGAGCAATTCATTAAACTTGTTATCGAGCTTTGTTTCGAATGTCTCATCGGCTTGTGATCCTGGCATGGTTAGCAGCAATAGAAACACACAAGAATATGATCCTACAGACTACTAACAAGAGGTGGTGGTGGGTGTCACAAATCCGTCAAGAAAATCTCAAATTCTTACCAGTTCTTACCCAGCAGCAGGCGGTGATCGGCAACCGTTGTAGTCAAAAACTCTCAAAGCTTGGATAGAGCGATTACCAGGGAGATTTAAACGTACGACATAGATATATGTGGAGCTGGGAAGGCTTATAATATGGTAGCAAAAAGGGTCAGCAATAATCAATTCAGAGATGCAAAGTTGAATAAATGCTCAACGACGGTACTGTGCTAGTCCTAGGCTAGACTGTGCTAGAGACGCGAGCCTAGAACACCAACAAAATCACGGCGCGGCACGTAAACAAGGGAAAAGCACACTCTGGAATTTTTTTTTCGCTCTTTTTTTTGCGCTTTTTTTTTGCGCTACTTTTTTTTTGCGAAAAATCACTATAATGGCGAGTGTCTCAAAACTCTTCCTAGCTCAAACTGACAGGATGGGCACGAAATTTTTTCGACCAATTTTTTTTTTCGACTGCCCGGACCCAAAAACTGGAAACGGGTCAAAAAAACTTCCTATAATGGCACCTGTCTCAAAACACTCAGAAACACCTAAAAATAGGATAGCCAGAATTTTTTTCGAAAAATGCGTTTTCGAAAAATTTTGGGCCTAAACGGAGCGTGGTTTCCGGACTCTTTTTTTTTCCGAAACCTACTCCGGTAAGGAAACACGAATCGGAATCTAGATGGATCTCGAAAACAAACCTAATATGACAAGAACTCGGATTGGTGGTGGATATATGGTAGTATATGGCAGCGGTGGTGGTATATGACAGCGGTGGTGGTATATGGATACGGATTCGAAGCGGTGGCGGATAAGCGGTGGTGGTAGATGGTAGGGGCGATGATGATGGTGCGGCGGCGGCGTGACAACTTATGACCAGAACTCGAAACTCTAAAAGACTAGACTCTAAGACCAGCAACTAGACACGACGATGCAACCGCAAATTCAACAAAGCAAAACCCTAAAAAGATTATGCAAAGGCTCAGATTGGTTCGGATATGATTAACTAACCCTAATTTTTTTGTGGCTTTTTCGTGGACTGTAGGTATGAAGAACAGACTCGATCTAAACTACAAAAAACTGTAACATCTCACCGAGCAACCTGGATATCTGATACCACTTGATAGAGGCAAAGGTGTCCCGTCTTTCGATGAGATGATGGATATCGCTTTGGTGGCAGTCGACTTTAACGATCCGACTACGAACGTGCGAGGACGTCGCGCCTTAGCAATCGCTAAACCAACTCCGAGAGGTTATTGACCACGCCGGAGCACGATCAACCTGACCACGAGGGTCTGTTTCCTGCGAGCAAACGAAGAACAAGCAAGAAACTGAGATTGCAATTTGGTATTGCGAATATAAGATGAAAGCTTTATTGATCAAGGTGGGGTTCTGTGACGCCTTTGTCTGGTCGTTGAACACAAACGAAGTACGCGAAGTGCAGCTATGGCGAACTTTTAATCTAAACAAAACCCAAAGTCTAAACGATGCCCTAAGGGCTGTATATATGGAGGAAGAGGGGGGAATTTCGTGACCCTTGGTGGAGGGGTCCGAAATCAACCCTATCTCGTGTTTCCCCACACATACGGACTCTAAAAATAGCCTATACTTATGTATTTCGAAATTACATGGGCCTGGCCCAATAATAAGGTGACGCATCACCTATAATAGCCTCGGGACGAAATTTATGAAGTGGCATCTTGTATATTTCGTCCAAGGCTTCATGCACCCATTATGGTGGCTTCAAAGTCCTGAAATCATCACTTGTAACTCCGTTTTTGTTCCCCTTGTGCATGCCATCATCTCCATGCTTGTTCTTGCTCCAATGTTCATCCTTCTCCAAGCTAGGCCCTTTATTTGTAAGCAAAACAAATGTATCCAATTTAGGCAGCATCATATTCTCATGAACATTAGAATCAGTACCAAGAAATGAAAGTACCTGGTGATGAGGACATGACGACCTTGGATATGACCAAAAATATTGCATATATGCATATTTGTCAGGTGATTTCTAGTGCAAACTATTCAATAATCTATTTATGTTATCCAGAACAAAAATACTTCACACACTTTTGTGTTTTGTCTAATTGTAGATGTATGGGACATTTGTACAATCCACATATGAAGATAAGGAAGAAAGAGATGTTTATTTGCTGTCCAAAAAGTTCTCTCGCGTCACTTTTGGCCCAAGAGAAGATAGAGTCCAAGTCTCTCACGTTCTGGTTTCAGATTCGGACTGCACAGACATACCTGACTCAAAACGCACACAAGTTTTTCATACGAACTCCGAATTGGGTGATTCTTTTTTTGTTGGAAACTAAATTTCGTGCACTTTCCAACCCAATTGGAATCACCTTCAAATTCGTCCGGAGCGTTGAGGTGTGGACGAAACAATCTGATGCTGCAGCAGAATCCGAGTCAAACTACAAGTCCAAAGGTGTTACATCACCTCCACTTGGGCCCATTGGCCTTGTACGACCTAAATTTAGTTTTAGGCTGCCTTGGGACGTCCTCCCACCTCCTTGGCCGCCACCCCTTGCTCCTATATAAGTAGATCCATCTAGTAGCTTTTCCTTGGGATTTGTTTAGTTAAAAGTTAGCCATTGCAACTTCGTGTACTTCGTTTGTGTCCAACGACCAGACCAAGACCGCTTCCGGATCCCCACCATTATCAATACTTCATATATATTTGCAATATTCAGATTGCTTTATCATATTCTTGCTCGTTCTTCGATTGCTTGCAGGAATAGACCTTCGTGGTCAGGCTGACCGTGCTTCCAGCATCGTCAGTAACCTCAGGAGATTGGTTTAGCGATTGCTAAGGCGCAACGTCGTGCACGTTTGTAGTCGGATCGTGAAAGTCGTCTTCACCAAATCGATAGTTATCATCTCATCGAAAGATCGGGACCTCGTCTCTATCAAGTGGTATCAGTTTTCAGGTTGCTCGGTGAGATTTTACAGTTTTTAATAGTTTAGATCGCATCTGTCATTCTTACCTACAGTCCATGAAAAAGCCATAAAAAAGTTAGATTTGTTCATCATTTATCCAAGCCAGTCTGAGTCTTTGCAATTTTCTATTCATTGCTTGCATAGTTGAATTATCGGTTGCATCGTCGTGTTAGTTGCTGGTCTTAGTGTCTAGTTCCTTTAGAGTTTCGAGTTCTGTTCACATTAGTCACGCCGCCGCTGCATCATTATCCCTTCCGCTGTCCACCATCTCATCCATTAATTTCCACCACGTGCTACGCACTGTTCATTGTCATAATCATAGTTGAGGTCATTCACATCTTCGCCTGATCCAATTTGCATCTTATCTAGTTTGTCTTGGAAAGAGGGAGAAAAAAAAGATAGAGGAAAAAAAAGAGGAAAAAAAAGAAAAAGAGAGAGAAGAAAAAGAAAAAAAAAGCGTGAGAAAAAAAAAGAGAGAAGAAAAAAAAATCGGATCTATCTAGAATCAATCTCGTACCTGAATTCGGATTGGAATCTGTTTTGCGCACTGTTCAGTAAAACAGGTGTATCTTCCTCATACGAAGTCCGTTTTGCCTCCGTGAGTACTCAAATTGAAGCTAGCGACGAGCCGCATCTAAATAGTTGCAGAAGCTAGTTCAATATTTGACACCTCAAAATCGGCTTCTAAATAGGTCTTTTTGCCCTCTGAAGTTCGTGAACACAGCTTGTTCCAATTTTTCAGGCCAGTTTTAGAATTCTTCGACTCCTCATATCAACTCGGAATTGAGTGATTCTTTTTGCATTGGAAAGCTTGAGTTAGTAGCATTCTTTGAAAGAATTTATCAGAAAATGGGCTCAAACTTTTCAAGAGGAAAGTTGGAGAGAGAGTTGTTGTATATCCTGTTTGGCAGTTGTTTTTCATCATTATCTTTACTCCCGTTGTGATCTTCACTTGTATCTTGCTGTCTAGAGCTACTTAGTATCCTTCACTGATGCTAGTTGTGCTACGCCGTGACCTCATTAGTGTTCTAGGCTCGCGTCTCTAGTCCGGTCTAGCCTAGGACCAGCACAGTACCGTCGTTGAGCGTTTATTCAACATTGCATCTTTGAATTGATTATTGCTAATCTTTTGCTACCATATATAGCCAACCTAGCTCCACACATTTCTACACCGTGTATACGTACGCTCCCCTGGCAATCGCTTCACTCAATATTCGGAGTTACTTGACACCGCTGGTTGCCGATCACCGCCTGCTGCATGGTAAGAACTTGTAAGACATTGATATTTGCTTTACTGTGAGCGTTTTACCACCACATCCTAGTAGTTATAGGAATATTATTTTTGGATTTTGTTTCTTGTTCTACTAATCATGACAGGATCCAGAGTCAATTCATGGGCTTTGTCGATCGCAGGAGACATGCCACCACCTATGCAAATACCACAACCGTCACGAGAGGTGCACAAACATCCAAATGCACATGATCAGGTTAATGTATCTATACCACCATTTAATGGTCGTTTTAGACCTGCTTTATATATTGAATGGGAGTTCGACATAAAAAATATATTTGCTTCCCATAATTTCGGTGAACATAAAAAGGTTCAGGTTGCGGTTGGTTCTTTCACTGGTTATGCTTTGGTTTGGTGGAGTGAATATTGTCGGTTACACCCTGATTATATACCTACTACTTGGGATGATTTGAAACTTGCCATGCGACATACTTTCGTCCCTGCTTATTATACTCGTGACATGATTAAGAAGTTGCAACACTTAAAACAAGGTAGTGAAACTGTAACAAAATATTATGATGATTTACAAACTACCTTGTTGCATTCCTCTTTAGAAGAAAGTGAAGATGATTTTATGGATAGATTTTGGGGAGGATTAAACCGTGATATTCAAGAGATACTAATTCATGAAGAGTGTTATCCTATGGACCATTTGTTTCATCTTGCTTGCAAAGTTGAACAGGAAATAAAACGACGTGTTGGCCACGAGGAGAACAAGCGCATGGTGCACATTCCAAGAGTTGATATGATTGTTCCTTCAACTACTAGGCATACTATGACAACCACATCCGTTGTTGTCAGGACTACATCACCTCCACCATGTGACACATCGCCCCCGAGAGTGGCTACATCATCTGAGTTGATCATAAGAGGTAATGACAAAGGTACTGATCTTCCATCTCAACATGAGAATGATGAATGCCTTGTCAATTTGAATGCACCATCTGATGAGCTACCCACTACTTTGATCACACCACCTATTTTAGAGGACTACGTTGATAATTTGACTTTGCCATGTGATCAAACAACTGAAATACCAACAATTTTGAGTGCACCCATTGAATTAACTATTGATGCAAAAGAACCAATGTTTAATCATTTTGATATGACCTCTAATCTTGGTGATGATTCTGTGTTGAATGACTTATTGCATGTTTGCTTATTTAAGCATGTTGTAGCATGTAAATTTGATGCAAGTAAGGTTTATTCACCAATGTTGGGATGGTTTAATGATGAACATTGTCAATCTTTTGAAATGAATAAGAGCTTCACTTATATGTGCAAACTGAGTTGCAATATTTTCATGCCTTCTACTTGTTGTGCTAACTTTTTGGCTTTAGATTTTATGAACTATGCAAGTTACTCATCTATTCATGTGTCATATATGCAAAAATCAAGGGAAGTAAAAATGGATGACATATACATATACAACATGTACACCTTGTCTCTTTTGTTAGCCACATTTCAGATTAAGCAACGCCGAGGACGGCTTTATTTTCAAGAAGGGGAGGATGATGAGGACATGACTACCTTGGATATGACCAAAAATATTGCATATATGCATATTTGTCAGGTGATTTCTAGTGCAAACTATTCAATAACCTATTTATGTTATCCAGAACAAAAATACTTCACACACTTTTGTGTTTTGTCTAATTGCAGGTGTATGGGACATTTGTACAATCCACATATGAAGATAAGGAAGAAAGAGATGTTTATTTGCTGTCCAAAAAGTTCTCTCACGTCACTTTTGGCCCAAGAGAAGATAGAGTCCAAGTCTCTCACGTTCTGGATTCAGATTCGGACTGCACAGACACACCTGACTCGAAACGCACACAAGTTTTTCATACGGACTCCGAATTGGGTGATTCTTTTTTTGTTGGAAACTAGATTTCGTGCACTTTCCAACCCAATTGGAATCACCTTCAAATTCGTCCGGAGCGTTGAGTTGTGGACGAAACAATCTGATGCTGCAGCAGAATCCGAGTCAAACTACAAGTCCAAAGGTGTTACATCACCTCCACTTGGGCCCATTGGCCTTGTACGACCTAGATTTAGTTTTAGGCTGCCTTGGGACGTCCTCCCACCTCCTTGGCCGCCACCCCTTGCTCCTATATAAGTAGATCCATCTAGTAGCTTTTCCTTGGGATTTGTTTAGTTAAAAGTTAGCCATTGCAACTTCGTGTACTTCGTTTGTGTCCAACGACCAGACCAAGACCGCTTCCGGATCCCCACCATTATCAATACTTCATATATATTTGCAATATTCAGATTGCTTTATCATATTCTTGCTCGTTCTTCGATTGCTTGCAGGAATAGACCTTCGTGGTCAGGCTGACCGTGTTTCCAGCATCGTCAGTAACCTCAGGAGATTGGTTTAGCGATTGCTAAGGCGCAACGTCGTGCACGTTTGTAGTCGGATCGTGAAAGTCGTCTCCACCAAATCGATAGTTATCATCTCATCGAAAGATCGGGACCCTCGTCTCTATCACCTGGTAATTTAGTTGGCGTGCACGAGCTCTAGTAATTGGTCCAGTATGTATAGCAGCAGGGGCTGTGGGTGTAACAATTGTATTGATGTCCTCATCACCCCCTCTCCGAGGCATTGAGCACCGCATCGACCTCATACCCGGAACACCGCTTCCGAACAAAGCTCCCTACCGCGTCAACCCCGAAGAAACCAAAGAAATTCAAAGGCAAGTAAAACATCTCATAGACCATGTACATGTGCGTGAAAGTTTGAGCCCTTGTGCCGTACCGGTCATTCTTGTGCCAAAACGCGACGGTAGCTTTCGCATGTGCTCCGATTGTAGACCTATCAATGCTATCACTGTTCGTTATAGATATCCCATTCCACGCCTAGATGATATGCTCGATGAGCTTAGCGGTGCCACCATATTTTCCAAAATTGATCTTAAGAGTGGTTACTATCAAATCCGCATACAAGAGGGCGATGAATGGAAAACCGCCTTCAAAACCAAGTTTGGTTTGTATGAGTGGTTAGTCATGCCTATGGGTCTCTCGGAAGCACCGGGCACTTTTATGCGCCTTATGAATCATGTCTTTCGCCCTTACATTGGTATATTTGTTGTGGTTTACTTCGATGACATTCTTATCTTTAGCAAATCTATACAAGAGCATGTCACCCATGTCCACACCGTTCTGCAAACTCTTAGGAAAGAGCGTCTCTATGCTAATATGGAGAAATGCCTTTTTGGTGTTGATAAGCTCATTTTCTTAGGATTTGTTGTCTCTTCTAAGGGTGTTCATGTAGATGAGTCCAAGATCAATGCTATTAAGACTTGGCCGCAACCAACCAACTTGCATCACGTGCATAGTTTCCTTGGCCTTGCGGGCTTCTATCGTCGCTTTGTAAAGGATTTTAGCACCATTGCTTTGCCTTTGCATGCTTTGAGCAAGAAGAATGCGCCTTTTGTTTGGGGACCATCCCAAGATACCGCATTCAATGAGCTTAAGAATTTGCTTACTCATGCTCCCGTGCTTGCTTTACCCAACTTCGACAAACCCTTTGAAATTCATTGCGATGCTAGTGGTAATGGCATAGGAGGTGTGTTAACGCAAGAGAAGCGCCCCGTAGCTTACTTTAGTGAGAAACTTTCCGGAGCGCAACTCAATTACCCCATCTATGACAAAGAGCTATATGCTTTAGTCCGTGTTTTGCATGAATGGGAACACTACCTTCGTCCCCATGAGTTTATCATTCATACCGATCATGAGACTCTCAAATATCTTAAGGGACAGACTAAGTTGAACAAGCGTCATGCTAAATGGAGTGAATTTATTGAGTCTTTTCCTTATGTCATCAAGTACATTAAGGGTAAAGAAAATGTTGTGGTGGATGCGCTTTCCCGCATTTGCATGCTTGTCACGCAACTTGAGTTAGATGTCATTGGCTTCGAGCATATCAAAGACTTATATGAGCATGATACGAATTTTGCCATTCCTTATGCCAAGTGTTTGTCGAATACATCTTGGGAACGCTATTACATCAAAGATGGCTACCTTATGAGAGCTAACAAACTTTGCATTCTCGAGTCCTCGCTTCGTTTGTTGCTTTTGCAGGAATCTCATGGAGGCGGCTTAATGGGACACTTCGGACGCAACAAGATGTTCGCCACGCTCTCAAAGAGCTACTTTTGGCCAAAGATGTTTCGGGACGTCAATCGCTTCACCAACCGGTGTTCTACATGTCGCAAAGCTAAGTCCAAAGCTCAATCTCATGGTCTCTATATGCCTTTACCAATTCCATACCAACCTTGGGAAGACATTAGCATGGACTTCGTACTTGGTTTGCCTAGGACTCGCAATGGGAAAGATTCCATATTCGTCGTTGTGGACCGTTTCTCGAAAATGGCACACTTTATTCCTTGTAACAAGATAGACGATGCTTCACATGTGGCTAATCTCTTTTGTAGGGAAATATTGCGTCTACATGGTGTGCCAAAGACTATCGTCTCGGACCGCGACGTCAAGTTCCTTAGCTACTTTTGCTAGACCCTATGCGCCAAGCTCGGAATCAAGCTACTCTTCTCCACGGCATACCATCCTCAAACCGACGGCCAAACGGAGGTGACAAACCGCACACTCTCCGCTCTACTTTGAGTACTCATCAAGAAGAACATCAAGGAGTGGGAGGAGTGTCTACCCATCGCCGAGTTCGCCTACAACCGAGCAAGACACTCAACAACTGGCAAGTCCCCTTTCGAGGTCTTCTACGGATTCAACCCTTTGTCACCATTGGACATTCTACCCCTACCACTCCAAGAGCGAATCAATTTGGACGCAAGTGCACGAGCGACCCATATCAAGAAGGTGCATGAAGATACAATAAACACCATCGAGCGCCAAGTACAACGCCTTGCGACCAAGCTCAACGTCAACAAGCAACCTATGGTCTTCAACACTGGTGATCTCGTGTGGCTACACCTTCGCAAGGACCGCTTTCTACAAGAATGCAAGTCCAAGCTTCGACCACGAGCGGATGGACCCTTCAAGGTGCTTGCACGCTACAACGACAACGCTTACAAGATCGACCTCCCGCGCGACAAGTACAACGTGAGCGACATTTTCAACGTCAAAGATCTCTCTCACTTCCATGGTGATGAAGAATTTGATCCGAGGACGGATCTTCCCCAAGGGAGGGGAGATGATGCGGAGCATCCCAAGGCCATCCCCATGGACCTACCTACATCTCCCATGACACCACTTGGACCCATGACAAGAGCCCGTGCGAGAACCATCGAGAACGAGGTTAACTCTCTCCTTGTTGAACTTCCCTTTGACCCACGTGAGACATGGCTACTACCTCAATCGGAATTGCTCTGTGTGCTTAGGTACCATATAAGCAACCAAGGAGATGGAACGGTGCAAGATGGACATCAAGAGCATGTGATGAGGACATCAATACAATTGTTACACCCACAGCCCCTGCTGCTATACATACTGGACCAATTACTAGAGCTCGTGCACGCCAACTAAATTACCAGGTACTTTCGTTTCTTGGTAATGATTCTAATGTTCATGAGAATATGATGCTGCCTAAATTGGATACATTTGTTTTGCTTACAAATGAAGGGCCTAGCTTGGAGAAGGATGAACATTGGAGCAAGAACAAGCATGGAGATGATGGCATGCGCAAGGGGAACAAGAACGGAGTTACAAGTGATGATTTCAGGACTTTGAAGCCACCATAATGGGTGCATGAAGCCTTGGACGAAATATACAAGATGCCACTTCATAAATTTCGTCCCGAGGCTATTTTAGGTGCTGCGTCACCTTATTATTGGGCCAGGCCCATGTAATTTCGAAATACATAAGTATAGGCTATTTTTAGAGTTCGTATGTGTGGGGAAACTAGAGATAGGGTTGATTTCGGACCCCTCCACCAAGGGCCACGAAATTCCCCCCCTCTTCCTCCATATATACAGCCCTTAGGGCATCGTTTAGACTTTGGGTTTTGTTTAGATTAAAAGTTCGCCATAGCTGCAACTTCGCGTACTTCGTTTGTGTTCAACGACCAGACAAAGGCGTCACAGAACCCCACCTTGATCAATAAAGCTTTCATCTTATATTCGCAATATCCAGATTGCAATCTTAGTTTCTTGCTTGTTCTTCGTTTGCTCGCAGGAAACAGACCCTCGTGGTCAGGTTGATCGTGCTCCGGCGTGGTCAATAACCTCTCGGAGTTGGTTTAGCGATTGCTGAGGCGCGACGTCCTCGCACGTTCGTAGTCGGATCGTCAAAGTCGACTTCCACCAAAGCGAAATCCACCATCTCATCGAAAGACGGGACACCTCCGCCTCTATCAAGTGGTATCAGATTTCCAGGTTGCTCGGTGAGATTTTACAGTTTTTCGTAGTTTAGATCGAGTCTGTTCTTCATACCTACAGTCCACGAAAAAGCCAAAAAAAATTAGGGTTAGTTCATCATATCCGAACCAATCTGAGCCTTTGCATAATCTTTTTAGGGTTTTGCTTTGTTGAATTTGCGGTTGCATCGTCGTGTCTAGTTGCTGGTCTTAGAGTCTAGTCTTTTAGAGTTTCGAGTTCTGGTCATAAGTTGTCACGCCGCCGCCGCACCATCATCATCGCCCCTGCCATCTACCACCACCGCACCGAATCCGTATCCATATACCACCACCAATCCGTGTCCATATACCACCACCGATCCATATCCATATACTACCACCGCTACCACCACCGCTGCCATATACCACCACCATATATCCACCACCAATCCGAGTTCTTTGCTTATTAGGTTTGTTTTCGGGATCCATCTAGATTCCGATTCGTGTTTCCTTGCCGGAGTAGGTTTCGGAAAAAAAAAAATTTCCTTGCCGGAGTCGGGTAGCCACGCTCCGTTTAGGCCCAAATTTTTTTGAAAACGCATTTTTCGAAAAAATTTCTGGCTATCCTATTTTTAGGTGTTTCTGAGTGTTTTGAGACAGGTGCCATTATAGGAAGTTTTTTTTGACCCGTTTCCAGTTTTTGGGTCCGGGCAGTCGAAAAAAAAAAATTGGTCGAAAAAATTTCGTGCCCATCCTGTCAGTTTGAGCTAGGAAGAGTTTTGAGACACTCGCCATTATAGTGATTTTTCGCAAAAAAAAAAGAGCGAAAAAAAAATTCAGAGTGTGCTTTTCCCTTGTTTACGTGCCGCGCCGTGATTTTGTTAGTGTTCTAGGCTCGCGTCTCTAGCACAGTCTAGCCTAGGACCAGCACAGTACCGTCGTTGAGCGTTTATTCAACTTTGCATCTCTGAATTGATTATTGCTGACCCTTTTTGCTACCATATTATAAGCCTTCCCAGCTCCACATACATCTACGTCGTGCGTTTGACTCTCCCTGGTAATCGCTCTATCCAAGCTTTGAGAGTTTTTGACTACAACGGTTGCCGATCACCGCCTGCTGCTGGGTAAGAACTCGTAAGAATTTGAGATTTGCTTGACGGATTTGTGACACCCACCACCACCACTTGTTCGTAGTCTGTAGGATCATATTCTTGTGTGTTTCTATTGCTGCTAACCATGCCAGGATCACAAGCCGACGAGATTGACTGGGAGAATTTATCGAACAAGGAGCTTCATGATAAGTTTCAGCAAATGATGACTGAACAGGTGCAAGATGTGCTGAACAATTTTGAAGAGGCCATGGAGAAGATCACTGGCCTTGAGAAGACGTTCGAAACAAAGCTCGATAACAAGTTTAATGAATTGCTCGCGCGTCTTCCACCACCACCACCCGCTGCACCTAACGCACCTCTCCAACAACAACAGCAACGAATACCTCCACGTCGCGAAGCAGACCTCCGCCGAGCATGCCGTGTTCCTCTTGCGTTTGGCCAAACTGTTGGTGCTGCTGTTGATACTTCTGTGGCTCCTGCTGCTGATGCGGAGGAGGATGATTATGTGGGAGATTATGAGGATGAGGTTGATCAAAATCAACACTACGTGCAGCCACCTGTACCGCCACCAGCAGGTCGACCTCAGGTATATATTCGTAATGGTAGTCTATTTTGATGATATACTGATTTATAGCAGATCTTTGGAAGAACATTTGGAACATTTACGTGCTGTTTTTATTGCTCTACGTGATGCACGTTTGTTTGGTAACCTTGGGAAGTGCACCTTTTGCACCGACCGAGTATCTTTTCTTGGCTATGTTGTTACTCCACAGGGAATTGAAGTTGACAAAGCCAAGATTGAAGCTATTGAGAGTTGGCCGCAGCCCAAAACGGTCACACAAGTGAGGAGTTTTCTTGGCCTCGCTGGATTCTATAGGCGTTTTGTGAGAGATTTCAGCACCATTGCTGCACCTCTCAACGAGCTTACAAAGAAGGATGTGCCTTTTGTTTGGGGTACCGCACAGGAAGAAGCCTTCACGGTATTGAAAGATAAGTTGACACATGCTCCTTTACTCCAACTTCCTGATTTGAATAAGACTTTTGAGCTTGAATGTGATGCTAGTGGAATTGGATTAGGAGGTGTGTTATTACAAGATGGCAAACCTGTTGCATACTTTTCTGAAAAATTGAGTGGGCCTAGTCTGAATTATTCTACTTATGATAAAAAATTATATGCTCTTGTTCGGACTTTAGAAACATGGCAACATTATTTATGGCCCAAAGAGTTTGTTATACATTCTGATCATGAATCTTTGAAACATATTAAAAGTCAAGCTAAACTGAATCGTAGACATGCTAAATGGGTTGAATTCATTGAGACTTTCCCTTATGTCATTAAACACAAGAAGGGAAAAGAAAATGTTATTGCTGATGCATTGTCTCGTCGCTATACTATGCTTTCACAACTTGACTTCAAAATATTTGGTTTGGAGACCATCAAAGATCAATATGTGCATGATGCTGATTTTAAAGATGTAATGCAGAATTGTAAAGAAGGAAGAATGTGGAACAAGTTTGTCGTTAACGATGGATTTGTGTTTCGTGCTAACAAGCTATGCATTCCAGCTAGCTCCGTTCGTCTTTTGTTGTTGCAGGAGGGGCATGGAGGAGGATTAATGGGACACTTTGGCGTGAAGAAGACGGAGGACGTACTTGCTACACATTTCTTTTGGCCAAAGATGAGACGGGATGTTGAGCGTTTTATTGCTCGATGCACTACATGTCAAAAAGCTAAGTCACGACTCAATCCTCATGGTTTATATATGCCTTTGCCTGTACCTAGTGTTCCTTGGGAGGATATATCTATGGACTTTGTTTTAGGTTTACCTCGAACAAAGAAGGGGAGGGATAGCATATTTGTTGTCGTGGATAGATTCTCGAAAATGGCACACTTTATACCATGTCATAAAAGCGATGATGCTGTTAATCTTGCTGATTTGTTCTTTCGTGAAATTATTCGCTTGCATGGTGTGCCAAATACTATTGTTTCAGATCGTGATACTAAATTTCTTAGCCACTTTTGGAGATGTTTATGGGCTAAGTTGGGGACTAAACTGCTTTTTAGTACTACTTGTCACCCCCAAACTGATGGACAAACTGAAGTAGTCAATAGAACGTTGTCTACTATGCTTAGGGCTGTTTTGAAGAATAATAAGAAAATGTGGGAGGAATGCTTGCCTCATATTGAATTTTCTTATAATCGTTCATTGCATTCTACTACTAAGATGTGCCCTTTTGAAGTTGTGTATGGTTTCCTACCTCGTGCACCTATTGATTTGTTGCCTCTTCCATCTTCGGAGAAGGTTAATTTTGATGCTAAACAACGTGCTGAATTGATTTTAAAAATTCATGAGTTAACTAAGGAAAACATTGCGCGTATGAATGCTAAATATAAACTTGCTGGAGATAAGGGTAGAAAACATGTTGTGTTTGCACCTAGAGATCTTGTTTGGTTACATTTGCGTAAGGATAGATTTCCTGATTTGCGCAAATCAAAGCTAATGCCACGTGCTGATGGTCCCTTTAAGGTGTTAGAGAAAATAAATGATAATGCATATAAACTTGAGCTGCCTGCAGATTTTGGGGTTAGTCCCACTTTTAACATTGCAGATTTGAAGCCTTATTTGGGTGAGGAAGATGAACTTCCGTCGAGGACGACTTCATTTCAAGAAGGGGAGGATGATGAGGACATCAATACAATTGTTACACCCACAGCCCCTGCTGCTATACATACTGGACCAATTACTAGAGCTCGTGCACGCCAACTAAATTACCAGGTACTTTCGTTTCTTGGTAATGATTCTAATGTTCATGAGAATATGATGCTGCCTAAATTGGATACATTTGTTTTGCTTACAAATGAAGGGCCTAGCTTGGAGAAGGATGAACATTGGAGCAAGAACAAGCATGGAGATGATGGCCTGCGCAAGGGGAACAAGAACGGAGTTACTAGTGATGATTTCAGGACTTTGAAGCCACCATAATGGGTGCATGAAGCCTTGGACGAAATATACAAGATGCCACTTCATAAATTTCGTCCCGAGGCTATTTTAGGTGCTGCGTCACCTTATTATTGGGCCAGGCCCATGTAATTTCGAAATACATAAGTATAGGCTATTTTTAGAGTCCGTATGTGTGGGGAAACAAGAGATAGGGTTGATTTCGGACCCCTCCACCAAGGGCCACGAAATTCCCCCCTCTTCCTCCATATATACAGCCCTTAGGGCATCGTTTAGACTTTGGGTTTTGTTTAGATTAAAAGTTCGCCATAGCTGCAACTTCGCGTACTTCGTTTGTGTTCAACGACCAGACAAAGGCGTCACAGAACCCCACCTTGATCAATAAAGCTTTCATCTTATATTCGCAATATCCAGATTGCAATCTTAGTTTCTTGCTTGTTCTTCGTTTGCTCGCAGGAAACAGACCCTCGTGGTCAGGTTGATCGTGCTCCGGCGTGGTCAATAACCTCTCGGAGTTGGTTTAGCGATTGCTAAGGCGCGACGTCCTCGCACGTTCGTAGTCGGATCGTCAAAGTCGACTTCCACCAAAGCGAAATCCACCATCTCATCGAAAGACGGGACACCTTTGCCTCTATCAAGTTCGCTGACGTTTTTCCACAAGACGTGCCACCGGGATTACCGCCTATTCGAGGGATTGAGCATCAGATTGACTTAATTCCCGGTGCTTCACTGCCAAACCGTGCACCATACCGTACCAATCCAGAGGAGACGAAGGAGATTATGCGTCAAGTACAAGAGCTTCTCGACAAAGGTTATATACGCGAATCCCTTAGTCCTTGTGCTGTTCCTATTATTCTAGTGCCGAAAAAGGATGGTACATCACGTATGTGTGTTGATTGTAGAGGCATTAATAATATTACTATTCGTTATCGTCATCCTATTCCTAGGCTAGATGATATGCTTGATGAATTGAGTGGCTCTACAATATTCTCCAAAGTTGATTTGCGTAGTGGCTACCATCAAATTCGTATGAAATTGGGAGATGAATGGAAAAGAGCATTTAAAACTAAGTTTGGATTATATGAGTGGTTAGTCATGCCTTTTGGGTTAACTAATGCACCTAGTACTTTCATGAGATTAATGAACGAAGTTTTACGTGCTTTCATTGGACGATTTGTGGTAGTTTACTTTGATGACATATTGATTTATAGCAGATCTTTGGAAGAACATTTGGAACATTTACGTGCTGTTTTTATTGCTCTACGTGATGCACGTTTGTTTGGTAACCTTGGGAAGTGCACCTTTTGCACCGACCGAGTATCTTTTCTTGGCTATGTTGTTACTCCATAGGGAATTGAAGTTGATAAAGCCAAGATTGAAGCTATTGAGAGTTGGCCGCAACCCAAAACGGTCACACACGTGAGGAGTTTTCTTGGCCTCGCTGGATTCTATAGGCGTTTTGTGAGAGATTTCAGCACCATTGCTGCACCTCTCAATGAGCTTACAAAGAAAGATGTGCCTTTTCTTTGGGGTACCGCACAGGAAGAAGCCTTCTCCGTATTGAAAGATAAGTTGACACATGCTCCTTTACTCCAACTTCCTGATTTTAATAAGACTTTTGAGCTTGAATGTGATGCTAGTGGAATTGGATTAGGAGGTGTGTTATTACAAGATGGTTGCATACTTTTCTAAAAAATTGAGTGGGCCTAGTCTGAATTATTCTACTTATGATAAAGAATTATATGCTCTTGTTCGGACTTTAGAAACATGGCAACATTATTTATGGCCCAAAGAATTTTTTATACATTCTGATCATGAATCTTTGAAACATATTAAAAGTCAAGCTAAACTGAATCGTAGACATGCTAAATGGGTTGAATTCATTGAGACTTTCCCTTATGTCATTAAACACAAGAAGGGAAAAGAAAATGTTATTGCTGATGCATTGTCTCGTCGCTATACTATGCTTTCACAACTTGACTTCAAAATATTTGGTTTGGAGACCATCAAAGATCAATATGTGCATGATGCTGATTTTAAAGATGTAATGCAGAATTGTAAAGAAGGAAGAATGTGGAACAAGTTTGTCGTTAACGATGGATTTGTGTTTCGTGCTAACAAGCTATGCATTCCAGCTAGCTCCGTTCGTCTTTTGTTGTTGCAGGAGGGGCATGGAGGAGGATTAATGGGACACTTTGGCGTGAAGAAGACGGAGGACGTACTTGCTACACATTTCTTTTGGCCAAAGATGAGACGGGATGTTGAGCGTTTTATTGCTCGATGCACTACATGTCAAAAAGCTAAGTCACGACTCAATCCTCATGGTTTATATATGCCTTTGCCTGTACCTAGTGTTCCTTGGGAGGATATATCTATGGACTTTGTTTTAGGTTTACCTCGAACAAAGAAGGGGAGGGATAGCATATTTGTTGTCGTGGATAGATTCTCGAAAATGGCACACTTTATACCATGACATAAAAGCGATGATGCTGTTAATGTTGCTGATTTGTTCTTTCGTGAAATTATTCGCTTGCATGGTGTGCCAAATACTATTGTTTCAGATCGTGATACTAAATTTCTTAGCCACTTTTGGAGATGTTTATGGGCTAAGTTGGGGACTAAACTGCTTTTTAGTACTACTTGTCACCCCCAAACTGATGGACAAACTGAAGTAGTCAATAGAACGTTGTCTACTATGCTTAGGGCTGTTTTGAAGAATAATAAGAAAATGTGGGAGGAATGCTTGCCTCATATTGAATTTTCTTATAATCGTTCATTGCATTCTACTACTAAGATGTGCCCTTTTGAAGTTGTGTATGGTTTCCTACCTCGTGCACCTATTGATTTGTTGCCTCTTCCATCTTCGGAGAAGGTTAATTTTGATGCTAAACAACGTGCTGAATTGATTTTAAAAATTCATGAGTTAACTAAGGAAAACATTGCGCGTATGAATGCTAAATATAAACTTGCTGGAGATAAGGGTAGAAAACATGTTGTGTTTGCACCTAGAGATCTTGTTTGGTTACATTTGCGTAAGGATAGATTTCCTGATTTGCGCAAATCAAAGCTAATGCCACGTGCTGATGGTCCCTTTAAGGTGTTAGAGAAAATAAATGATAATGCATATAAACTTGAGCTGCCTGCAGATTTTGGGGTTAGTCCCACTTTTAACATTGCAGATTTGAAGCCTTATTTGGGTGAGGAAGATGAACTTCCGTCGAGGACGACTTCATTTCAAGAAGGGGAGGATGATGAGGACATCAATACAATTGTTACACCCACAGCCCCTGCTGCTATACATACTGGACCAATTACTAGAGCTCGTGCACGCCAACTAAATTACCAGGTACTTTCGTTTCTTGGTAATGATTCTAATGTTCATGAGAATATGATGCTGCCTAAATTGGATACATTTGTTTTGCTTACAAATGAAGGGCTAGCTTGGAGAAGGATGAACATTGGAGCAAGAACAAGCATGGAGATGATGGCATGCGCAAGGGGAACAAAAACGGAGTTACAAGTGATGATTTCAGGACTTTGAAGCCACCATAATGGGTGCATGAAGCCTTGGACGAAATATACAAGATGCCACTTCATAAATTTCGTCCCGAGGCTATTTTAGGTGCTGCGTCACCTTATTATTGGGCCAGGCCCATGTAATTTCGAAATACATAAGTATAGGCTATTTTTAGAGTCCGTATGTGTGGGGAAACAAGAGATAGGGTTGATTTCGGACCCCTCCACCAAGGGCCACGAAATTCCCCCCTCTTCCTCCATATATACAGCCCTTAGGGCATCGTTTAGACTTTGGGTTTTGTTTAGATTAAAAGTTCACCATAGCTGCAACTTCGCGTACTTCGTTTGTGTTCAACGACCAGACAAAGGCGTCACAGAACCCCACCTTGATCAATAAAGCTTTCATCTTATATTCGCAATATCCAGATTGCAATCTTAGTTTCTTGCTTGTTCTTCGTTTGCTCGCAGGAAACAGACCCTCGTGGTCAGGTTGATCGTGCTCCGGCGTGGTCAATAACCTCTCGGAGTTGGTTTAGCGATTGCTAAGGCGCGACGTCCTCGCACGTTCGTAGTCGGATCGTCAAAGTCGACTTCCACCAAAGCGAAATCCACCATCTCATCGAAAGACGGGACACCTCCGCCTCTATCAGCATGGAGACATTTTGCCCAGCCCGGAAGGACCGGAACAACCGCCCGACCACCGCCCGAGCGGAACAACCGGCCGACTACCGCCCAACAACCGGTCTGCCTTCTGTGATCGAGCGATGCAAGGCCGGCACTACACCGGATGTGCTGGTAACTACCAAAAGACCGGTACTGCCGCCCCGACAACCGGAACAACCGCTGGCCCCTTCAACGTCCATCTCCACAAGCCAGCGCCAGACCTCCTAGCGGAACTACCGCCTTCCAGGATCGGTACTTCCGCCCTGCATGAGCTCCCAGCGGAACAACCGCCCCGTTGACCGGTACTACCGGCCCTGCCTGCGTGCAGTCACTTGGGCCAAGGCCCGTGTACCCTTTCGTTACCTAGACTATAAATACTCTATCCCGTACAACTTTCTAGGGTTAGCATTGGTTTAGCTCATTTGAGAGATAGAGCATTGCTCATCCATATCGGATCTACTCCATGAGAGAGACCGCGGCGCCTCTACGGAGAAGATCCACTTTGGATTCAAGACCCCTTTACAGGAAGATCCCCTTGTGGATTCAAGACCTCCTCTCGGAGAAGAACCGGCTACCCTTTTGTATCGTCCTTAGTTGATCGTGGATTCGTGTATCGTTCTATGTATCCCAGGATCTAGCACATGTGTGACTTGTTCTTGTTTGGTTTGAGTGATTCTCTTGTGTTTCCCCTCGTCTTCTTTCCCGTGTTCTTCATCGTTGGGATCCGCTCCTTTCGTGAAAGATCGGCCTATAGGGTTTCTACCCTACATCACTGCTACTGCAGAGGTAGAGGACCATTACGAGGATGAGGTTGATCAAAATCAGAACTACGTGCAACCACCAGCACCACCACCACCAGGTCGTCCTCATGCATATTATCGCAACGGTAGGGCTGCACCACCACTTGAGGTACATGCCCATCTTCCTAAACTAAAATTGAATTTTCCACCATTTGAGGGTAGATATGTTCCTGATATATATCTTACTTGGGAGTTAGAAACTGAACAACGATTTACATGTTTACAATATCCTGAGGAGAGACGTGTTCCTGCTGCTGTTTGTGCTTTCACTAGCTTTGCATGTGTTTGTTGGTGTGAACATTGTAGATTATATCCTATTCCAGCTACTTGGGCTGCTTTGAAAACTTCTATGCGTACTCGTTGGGTTCCACCATATTATCAACATGAATTACTTCAAAAATTGCAGCGCTTAAGACAAGGAAAAAATTCTGTAGAAGAATATTATCAGGAATTACAAACTGGCATGATTAGATGTGGTATTGTTGAGGAGAATGAAGCTATGCTTGCACGTTTTATGGGTGGATTAAATAGAGAGATTCAGACCATTCTAGAGTATAAGGAGTATACTAATATCACTCGTTTACTCCATCTTGCTTGTAAAGCTGAACATGAAGTACAGGATCGACAGGCATTGGCGCGAACTAACTTTTCTGTAGGTCGATCTTCATCATGGACACCACGTGCATCCTCTACTTCCACTCCACCAGCACCTCCATCAGGTGCCACCTCCAGCCGTGATACAAGAAAGCAGGCACAACCACCGCTATCAGCCAAGAGCACACCTGTCGGGCCTGCGCAGAGTTCTTCTTCTTCTTCCATGGCATCAACAGGGCACACAAGTGATATTATTTGTCGTCGTTGTAAGGGAAGAGGACATTTTGCGAGAGAATGCCAATCTCAGCGCGTGATGATTGCTACTGAGGATGGTGGGTATGAGTCCGCTAGTGACTATGATGAGGAGACTTTGGCTCTTATTACACATGAAGAACACGGTGGAGACGATTCTGATCATGAGACGCAATACATGGCTGCTGAAGATGCTGACAGGTATGAATGTTTAGTTGCTCAACGTGTTTTGAGTGTGCAGGTTACACAGGCTGAGCAAAATCAGAGGCATAATTTGTTCCATACAAAGGGAGTTGTGAAGGAACGTTCTGTTCGCGTCATCATAGATAGGGGGTGATAGAGGCAAAGGCGTCCCGTCTTTCGACGAGATGATGGATATCGCTTTGGTGGCAGTCGACTTTGACGATCCGACTACGAACGTGCGAGGACGTCGCGCCTTAGCAATCGCTAAAGCCACTCCGAGAGGTTATTGACCATGCCGGAGCACGATCAACCTGACCACGAGGGTCTGTTTCCTGCGAGCAAACGAAGAACAAGCAAGAAACTGAGATTGCAATCTGGATATTGCGAATATAAGATGAAAGCTTTATTGATCAAGGTGGGGTTCTGTGACGCCTTTGTCTGGTCGTTGAACACAAACGAAGTACGCGAAGTTGCAGCTATGGCGAACTTTTAATCTAAACAAAACCCGAAGTCTACACGATGCCCTAAGGGCTGTATATATGGAGGAAGAGGGGGGAATTTCGTGGCCCTTGGTGGAGGGGTCCGAAATCAACTCTATCTCTTGTTTCCCCACACATACGGACTCTAAAAATAGCCTATACTTATGTATTTCGAAATTACATGGGCCTGGCCCAATAATAAGGTGACGCAGCACCTATAATAACCTCGGGACGAAATTTATGAAGTGGCATCTTGTATATTTCTTCCAAGCCTTCATGCGCCCATTATGGTGGCTTCAAAGTCCAGAAATCATCACTTGTAGCTCCGTTCTTGTTCCCCTTGCGCATGCCATCATCTCCATGCTTGTTCTTGCTCCAATGTTCATCCTTCTCCAAGCTAGGCCCTTTATTTGTAAGCAAAACAAATGTATCCAATTTAGGCAGCATCATATTCTCATGAACATTAGAATCATTACCAAGAAACGAAAGTACCTGGTAATTTAGTTGGCGTGCGCGAGCTCTAGTAATTGGTCCAGTATGTATAGCAGTAGGGCCTCTGGGTGTAACAATTGTATTGATGTCCTCATCATCCTCCCCTTCTTGAAATGAAGTCGTCCTCGACGGAAGTTCATCTTCCTCACCCAAATAAGGCTTCAAATCTGCAATGTTAAAAGTGGGACTAACCCCAAAATTTGCAGGCAGCTCAAGTTTATATGCATTATCATTTATTTTCTCTAACACCTTAAAGGGACCATCAGCCCGTGGCATGAGCTTTGATTTGCGCAAATCAGGAAATCTATCCTTACGCAAATGTAACCAAACAAGATCTCCAGGTGCAAACACAACATGTTTTCTACCCTTATCTCCAGCAAGTTTATATTTGGCATTCATACGCTCAATGTTTTCCTTAGTTAACTCATGCATTTTTAAAATCAATTCAGCACGTTGTGTAGCATCAAAATTAACCTTCTCCGAAGATGGAAGAGGCAACAAATCAATAGGTGCATGAGGTAGGAAACCATACACAACTTCAAAAGGGCACATCTTAGTAGTAGAATGCAATGAACGATTATAAGCAAATTCAATATGAGGCAAGCATTCCTCCCACATTTTCTTATTACTCTTCAAAACAGCCCTAAGCATAGTAGACAATGTTCTATTGACTACTTCAGTTTGGCCATCAGTTTGGGGGTGACAAGTAGTACTAAAAAGCAGTTTAGTCCCCAACTTAGCCCATAAACATCTCCAAAAGTGGCTAAGAAATTTAGTATCACGATCTGAAACAATAGTATTTGGCACACCATGCAAGCGAATAATTTCACGAAAGAACAAATCAGCAACATTAACAGCATCATCGCTTTTATGACATTGTATAAAGTGTGCCATTTTCGAGAATCTATCCACGACAACAAATATGCTATCCCTCCCCTTCTTTGTTCGAGGTAAACCTAAAACAAAGTCCATAGATATATCCTCCCAAGGAACACTAGGTACAGGCAAAGGCATATATAAACCATGAGGATTGAGTCGTGACTTAGCTTTTTGACATGTAGTGCAGCGAGCAATAAAACGCTCAACATCCCGTCTCATCTTTGGCCAAAAGAAATGTGTAGCAAGTACGTCCTCCGTCTTCTTCACGCCAAAGTGTCCCATTAATCATCCTCCATGCGCCTCCTGCAACAACAAAAGACGAACGGAGCTAGCTGGAATGCATAGCTTGTTAGCACGAAACACAAATCCATCGTTAACGACAAACTTGTTCCACATTCTTCCTTCTTTGCAATTCTGCATTACATCTTTAAAATCAGCATCATGCACATATTGATCTTTGATGGTCTCCAAACCAAATATTTTGAAGTCAAGTTGTGAAAGCATAGTATAGCGACGAGACAATGCATCAGCAATAACATTTTCTTTTCCCTTCTTGTGTTTAATGACATAAGGGAAAGTCTCAATGAATTCAACCCATTTAGCATGTCTACGATTCAGTTTAGCTTGACTTATAATATGTTTCAAAGATTCATGATCAGAATGTATAACAAATTCTTTGGGCCGTAAATAATGTTGCCATGTTTCTAAAGTCCGAACAAGAGCATATAATTCTTTATCATAAGTAGAATAATTCAGACTAGGCCCACTCAATTTTTCAGAAAAGTATGCAACAGGTTTGCCATCTTGTAATAACACACCTCCTAATCCAATTCCACTAGCATCACATTCAAGCTCAAAAGTCTTATTAAAATCAGGAAGTTGGAGTAAAGGAGCATGTGTCAACTTATCTTTCAATACCGAGAAGGCTTCTTCCTGTGCGGTACCCCAAAGAAAAGGCACATCTTTCTTTGTAAGCTCATTGAGAGGTGCAGCAATGGTGCTGAAATCTCTCACAAAACGCCTATAAAATCCAGCGAGGCCAAGAAAACTCCTCACGTGTGTGACCGTTTTGGGCTGCGGCCAACTCTCAATAGCTTCAATCTTGGCTTTATCAACTTCAATTCCCTGTGGAGTAACAACATAGCCAAGAAAAGATACTCGGTCGGTGCAAAAGGTGCACTTCCCAAGGTTACCAAACAAACGTGCATCACGTAAAGCAATAAAAACAGCACGTAAATGTTCCAAATGTTCTTCCAAAGATCTGCTATAAATCAATATGGCATCAAAGTAAACTACCACAAATCGTCCAATGAAAGCACGTAAAACTTCGTTCATTAATCTCATGAAAGTACTAGGTGCATTAGTTAACCCAAAAGGCATGACTAACCACTCATATAATCCAAACTTAGTTTTAAATGCTGTTTTCCATTCATCTCCCAATTTCATACGAATTTGATGGTAGCCACTATGCAAATCAACTTTGGAGAATATTGTAGAGCCACTCAATTCATCAAGCATATCATCTAGCCTAGGAATAGGATGACGATAACGAATAGTAATATTATTAATGCCTCTACAATCAACACACATACGTGATGTACCATCCTTTTTCGGCACTAGAATAATAGGAACAGCACAAGGACTAAGGGATTCGCATATATAACCTTTGTCGAGAAGCTCTTCTACTTGACGCATAATCTCCTTCGTCTCCTCTGGATTGGTACGGTATGGTGCACGGTTTGGCAGTGAAGCACCGGGAATTAAGTCAATCTGATGCTCAATCCCTCTAATAGGCGGTAATCCCGGTGGCACGTCTTTTGGAAAGACGTCAGCGAACTCCTGCAAAATGTTAGTGATAGCAGGAGGCAAAGAGGAAGGCACGTCCTCGAATGAAAATAATGCCTCTTTGCACACAAAAGCATAGCAAACAGATTTTGGCTGAAATCTAGCTCATCAATATCAGATTTGGTGGCAAATAAACATGCACTTTTCAATTTAATTTCAGAAGCAACACTAGATGGTTTATTATTAGGCTTCATTTGTTGCTCAAATTCTTTTGCCACAATCTGATTTTCACTCTTATTCTTCTCCTGTTGTGCTTTATTAGCTCTATTAATATCATCTTTCAAAATGGAATCAGGAGTCATAGGAAGCAAAGTAATATTTTTATCCTTATGAACAAGAGTATAGTGATTGTTTCTACCATGGTGTACAGAATTTTTATCAAATTGCCATGGTCTACCAAGTAATAAGGAACATGCTTGCATAGGTACCACATCACAATCAACATAATCAGCATATGTAGAGATACTAAAATGCACACGAACAGTACGTGTTACCTTAACCTTGCCGCTGTTGTTGAACCATTGGATGTAGTAAGGATGTGGATGTGGTCTTGTGGTGAGAGAAAGCTTCTCCACCATCTCCATGCTAGCCAAGTTGTTGCAGTTCCCTCCGTCTATTATGACGCGCACAGAACGTTCCTTCACAACTCCCTTGGTATGGAACAAATTGTGCCTCTGATTTTGCTCAGCTTGTGTGACCTGCACACTCAAAACACGTTGAGCAACTAAACATTCATACCTGTCAGCGTCTTCAGGAGCCATGTATTGCGTCTCATGATCAGAATCATCTCCACCATGTTCTTCACGTGTAATAAGAGCCAATGTCTCCTCATCATAGTCACTAGCGGACTCATATCCACCATCCGCGGTAGCAATCATCACACGCGGGGATTTGCATTCTGTCGCATAATGACCTCCTCCCTTACAACGACGACAAATAATATCACTTGTGTGCCCTGTTGATGCCCTGGAAGAAGAAGAACTCTGTGCAGGCCCGGCAGGTGCGCTCTTGGCAGATAATGGTGGTTGTGCCTGTTTTCTTGTATCACGACTGGAGGAGGCACCTAATTGAGGTGCTGGTGCAGTTGAAGTAGAAGATGCACGCGGTGTCCATGATGAAGGTCGGCCTGCAGAAAAGTTAGTTCACCCCAATGCTTGTCGATCCTGCACTTCACGTTCAGCTTTACAAGCAAGATGGAATAAACGAGTGATATTAGTATACTCCTTATAGTCTAGAATGGTCTGAATCTCTCTATTTAATCCACCCAGAAAACGTGCAAGCATAGCTTCATTCTCCTCAACAATACCACATCTAATCATGCCAGTTTGTAATTCCTGATAATATTCTTCTACAGAATTTTTCCCTTGTCTTAAACGCTGCAATTTTTGAAGCAATTCACGTTGATAATATGGTGGAACCCAACGCGTACGCATAGCAGTTTTCAAAGCAGCCCAAGTAGTTGGAATAGGATATAATCTACAATGTTCAGACCACCATACACATGCAAAACTAGTGAAAGCACAAACAGCACAGCAACTCGTCTCTCCTCAGGATATTGTAAACATGTAAATCGTTGTTCAGTTTCTAACTCCCAAGTAAGATATATATCAGGAACATATCTACCCTCAAATGGTGGAATATTCAATTTCAGTTTAGGAATATGGACATCATCTCGTACCTGAGGTGGTGGTGCAGGCCTACCATTACGAATATATACGTGAGGTCGACCTGGTGGTGGTGGTGCTGGTGGCTGCACGTAGTTCGAATTTTGATCAACCTCATCCTCATAATCTCCCACATAATCATCATCCTCCTGGGTACTAGCAGCAGTAGTAGCAGGAGCCAAAGAAGCACAAACAGCAGTAGCAGCGGCACCAGAATTTTGTCCTGGCTCAATAGGAACACGCTGTGCTCGTCCATACTGATTCGGAAGGGGGCGTAGTTGTTGTTGTTGCAGAGGTGCGACAGGTGCAGCCGGTGGTGGAAGACGCGCAAGCAGTTCATTAAATCTGTTATCGAGCTTTGTTTCGAACGTCTTCTCAAGGCCAGTAATCTTCTCCATGGCCTCTTCAAAATTGTTCAGCACATCTTGCACCTGTTCAGTCATCATTTGCTGAAACTTATCATGAAGCTCCTTGTTCGATAAGTTCTCCCAGTCAATCTCGTCGGCTTGTGATCCTGGCATGGTTAGCAGCAATAGAAACACACAAGAATATGATCCTACAGACTACTAAGAAGTGGTGGTGGTGTATCACAAATCCGTCAAGCAAATCTCAAATTCTGACCAGTTCTTACCCAGCAGCAGGCGGTGATCGGCAACCGTTGTAGTCAAAAACTCTCAAAGCTTGGATAGAGCGATTACCAGGGAGAGTCAAACACACGACGTAGATGTATGTGGAGCTGGGAAGGCTTATAGTATGGTAGCAAAAAGGGTCAGCAATAATCAATTCAGAGATGCAAAGTTGAATAAACGCTCAACGACGGTACTGTGCTGGTCCTAGGCTAGACTGTGCTAGAGACGCGAGCCTAGAACACCAACAAAATCACGGCGCGGCACGTAAACAAGGGAAAAGCACACTCTGAAATTTTTTTCGCTCTTTTTTTTTGCGCTCTTTTTTTTGCGCTGCCTTTTTTTTTACGAAAAATCACTATAATGGCGAGTGTCTCAAAACTCTTCCTAGGTCAAACTGACAGGATGGGCACGAAAAAAAATTTCGACCAAATTTTTTTTTTCGACTGCCCGGACCCAAAAACTGGAAACGGGTCAAAAAAACTTCCTATAATGGCACCAGTCTCAAAACACTCAGAAACACCTAAAAATAGGATAGCCAGAATTTTTTTCGAAAAATGCGTTTTCGAAAAATTTTGGGCCTAAACGGAGCGTGGTTTCCCGACTTTTTTTTCCGAAACCTACTCCGGCAAGGAAACACGAATCGGAATCTAGATGGATCTCGAAAACAAACCTAATATGACAAGAACTCGGATTGGTGGTGGATATATGGTTGTGGTATATGGCAGCGGTGGTGGTATATGGTAGCGGTGGTGGTATATGGATACAGATTGGTGGTGGTATATGGATACGGATTGGTGGTGGTATATGGATATGGATTCAGAGCGGTGGCGGATAAGCAAAAGTGGTAGATGGGCGATGATGATGGTGCGGCGGCGGCGTGACAACTTATGACCAGAACTCGAAACTCTAAAAGACTAGACTCTAAGACCAGCAACTTGACACGACGATGCAACCGCAAATTCAACAAAGCAAAAACCCTAAAAAGATTATGCAAAGGCTCAGATTGGTTCGGATATGATGGACTAACCCTAATATTTTTTTTCTGGCTTTTTCGTGGACTGTAGGTATGAAGAACAGACTCGATCTAAACTACGAAAAACTGTAAAATCTCACCGAGCACCCTGGAAATCTGATACCACTTGATAGAGGCTAAGGTGTCCCGATGTTTCGATGAGATGGTGGCTATCGTTTTTTTTTCCGAAACCTACTCCGGCAAGGAAACACGAATCGGAAACTAGATGGATCTCGAAAACAAACCTAATAAGCAAGGAACTCGGATTGGTGGTGGATATATGGTGGTGGTATATGGCAGCGGTGGTGGTAGCGGTGGTAGTATATGGATATGGATCGGTGGTGGTATATGGACACGGATTGGTGGTGGTATATGGATACGGATTCGGAGCGGTGGTGGTAGATGGCAGGGGCGATGATGATGGTGCGGCGGCGGCGTGACAACTTATGACCAGAACTCGAAACTATAAAAGACTAGACTCTAAGACCAGCAACTAGACCGACGATGCAACCGCAAATTCAACAAAGCAAAACCCTAAAAAGATTATGCAAAGGCTCAGATTGGTTCGGATATGATGAACTAACCCTAATTTTTTTGTGGCTTTTTCGTGGACTGTAGGTATGAAGAACAGACTCGATCTAAACTACGAAAAACTGTAAAATCTCACCGAGCAACCTGGAAATCTGATACCACTTGATAGAGGCAAAGGTGTCCCGTCTTTCGATGAGATGATGGATATCGCTTTGGTGGCAGTCGACTTTGACGATCCGACTACGAACGTGCGAGGACGTCGCGCCTTAGCAATCGCTAAACCAACTCCGAGAGGTTATTGACCACGCCCGAGCACGATCAACCTGACCACGAGGGTCTGTTTCCTGCGAGCAAACGAAGAACAAGCAAGAAACTGAGATTGCAATCTGGATATTGCGAATATAAGATGAAAGCTTTATTGATCAAGGTGGGGTTCTGTGACGCCTTTGTCTGGTCGTTGAACACAAACGAAGTACGCGAAGTTGCAGCTATGGCGAACTTTTAATCTAAACAAAACCCAAAGTCTAAACGATGCCCTAAGGGCTGTATATATGGAGGAAGAGGGGGGAATTTCGTGGCCCTTGGTGGAGGGGTCCGAAATCAACCCTATCTCTTGTTTCCCCACACATACGGACTCTAAAAATAGCCTATACTTATGTATTTCGAAATTACATGGGCCTGGCCCAATAATAAGGTGACGCAGCACCTATAATAACCTCGGGACGAAATTTATGAAGTGGCATCTTGTATATTTCGTCCAAGGCTTCATGCGCCCATTATGGTGGCTTCAAAGTCCTGAAATCATCACTTGTAGCTCCGTTCTTGTTCGCCTTGCGCATGCCATCATCTCCATGCTTGTTCTTGGTCCAATGTTCATCCTTCTCCAAGCTAGGCCCTTTATTTGTAAGCAAAACAAATGTATCCAATTTAGGCAGCATCATATTCTCATGAACATTAGAATCATTACCAAGAAACGAAAGTACCTGGTAATTTAGTTGGCGTGCGCGAGCTCTAGTAATTGGTCCAGTATGTATAGCAGCAGGGCCTGTGGGTGTAACAATTGTATTGATGTCCTCATCAGAGGGAGCTGCAATAACTTGGCTAGCATGGAGATGGTGGAGAAGCTATCTCTCACCACAAGACCACATCCACATCCTTACTACATCCAATGGTTCAACAACAGCGGCAAGGTTAAGGTCACACGTACTGTCGTGTGCATTTTAGTATCTCTACATATGCTGATTTTGTTGATTGTGATGTGGTACCTATGCAAGCATGTTCCTTATTACTTGGTAGATCATGGCAATTTGATAAAAATTATGTACACCATGGTAGAAACAATCAGTATAGTCTTGTTCATAAAGATAAAAATATTACTTTGCTTCCTATGACTCTTGAATCCATTTTGAAAGATGGTATTAATAGAGCTAATAAAGCAAAACAGGAGAAAAATAAGAGTGAAAATCAGATTGTGGCAAAAGAATTTGAGCAACAAATGAAACCTAATAATAAACCATCTAGTGTTGCTTCTGAAATTAAATTGAAAAGTGCATGTTTACTTGCCACCAAATCTGATATTGATGAGCTAGATTTTAGCAAATCTGTTTGCTATGCTTTTGCGTGCAAAGAGGCATTATTTTCATTCGAGGACATGCCTTCCTCTTTGCCTCCTGCTGTCACTAACATTTTGCAGGAGTTCGCTGACGTCTTTCCACAGGACGTGCCACTAGGATTACCACCTATTCGGGGGATTGAGCATCAAATTGACTTAATTCCCGGTGCATCATTACCCAACCGTGCACCATACCGTACCAATCCAGAGAAGACGAAGGAGATTATGCGTCAAGTACAAGAACTGCTCGACAAAGGTTATATACGCGAATCCCTTAGTCCTTGTGCTGTTCCTATCATTTTAGTGCCGAAAAAGGATAGTACGTCGCGTATGTGCGTTGATTGTAGAGGCGTTAATAATATTACTATTCGTTATCATCCTCCTATTCCTAGGCTAGATGATATGCTTGATGAATTGAGTGGCTCTACAATATTCTCCAAAGTTGATTTGCGTAGTGGATACCATCAAATTCGTATGAAATTGTGATGAGGACATCAATACAATTGTTACACCCACAGCCCCTGCTGCTATACATACTGGACCAATTACTAGAGCTCGTGCACGCCAACTAAATTACCAGGTACTTTCGTTTCTTGGTAATGATTCTAATGTTCATGAGAATATGATGCTGCCTAAATTGGATACATTTGTTTTGCTTACAAATAAAGGGCCTAGCTTGGAGAAGGATGAACATTGGAGCAAGAACAAGCATGGAGATGATGGCATGCGCAAGGGGAACAAGAACGGAGTTACAAGTGATGATTTCAGGACTTTGAAGCCACCATAATGGGTGCATGAAGCCTTGGACGAAATATACAAGATGCCACTTCATAAATTTCGTCCCGAGGCTATTTTAGGTGCTGCGTCACCTTATTACTGGGCCAGGCCCATGTAATTTCGAAATACATAAGTATAGGCTATTTTTAGAGTCCGTATGTGTGGGGAAACAAGAGATAGGGTTGATTTCGGACCCCTCCACCAAGGGCCACGAAATTCCCCCCTCTTCCTCCATATATACAGCCCTTAGGGCATCGTTTAGACTTTGGGTTTTGTTTAGATTAAAAGTTCGCCATAGCTGCAACTTCGCGTACTTCGTTTGTGTTCAACGACCAGACAAAGGCGTCACAGAACCCCACCTTGATCAATAAAGCTTTCATCTTATATTCGCAATATCCAGATTGCAATCTTAGTTTCTTGCTTGTTCTTCGTTTGCTCGCAGGAAACAGACCCTCGTGGTCAGGTTGATCGTGCTCCGGCGTGGTCAATAACCTCTCGGAGTTGGTTTAGCGATTGCTAAGGCGCGACGTCCTCGCACGTTCGTAGTCGGATCGTCAAAGTCGACTTCCACCAAAGCGAAATCCACCATCTCATCGAAAGATGGGACACCTCCGCCTCTATCAAGTGGTATCAGATTTCCAGGTTGCTCGGTGAGATTTTACAGTTTTTCGTAGTTTAGATCGAGTCTGTTCTTCATACCTATAGTCCACGAAAAAGCCACGAAAAAAAAATTAGGGTTAGTTCATCATATCCGAACCAATCTGAGCCTTGCATAATCTTTTTAGGGTTTTGCTTTGTTGAATTTGCGGTTGCATCGTCGTGTCTAGTTGCTGGTCTTAGAGTCTAGTCTTTTAGAGTTTCGAGTTCTGGTCATAAGTTGTCACGCCGCCGCCGCACCATCATCATCGCCCCTGCCATCTACCACCACCGCATCGAATCCGTATCCATATACCACCACCAATCCGTGTCCATATACCACCACCGATCCATATCCATATACTACCACCGCTACCACCACCGCTGCCATATACCACCACCATATATCCACCACCAACCCGAGTTCTTTGCTTATTAGGTTTGTTTTCGGGATCCATCTAAATTCCGATTCGTGTTTCCTTGCAGGAGTAGGTTTCGGAAAAAAAAAGTCGGGTAGCCACGCTCCGTTTAGGCCCAAATTTTTTCGAAAACGCATTTTTTGAAAAAAATTCTGGCTATCCTATTTTTAGGTGTTTCTGAGTGTTTTGAGACAGGTGCCATTATAGGAAGTTTTTTTGACCCGTTTCCAGTTTTTGGGTCCGGGCAGTCGAAAAAAAAAAATTGGTCGAAAAAATTTCGTGCCCATCCTGTCAGTTTGAGCTAGGAAGAGTTTTGAGACACTCGCCATTATAGTGATTTTTCACAAAAACAAAAAAAAAGTAGCGCAAAAAAAAAGAAAAAAAAACCGAAAAAAAAATTCAGAGTGTGCTTTTCCCTTGTTTACGTGCCGCGCCGTGATTTTGTTAGTGTTCTAGGCTCGCGTCTCTAGCACAGTCTAGCCTAGGACCAGCACAGTACCGTCGTTGAGCGTTTATTCAACTTTGCATCTCTGAATTGATTATTGCTGACCCTTTTTGCTACCATATTATAAGCCTTTCCAGCTCCACATACATCTACGTCGTGCGTTTGACTCTCCCTGGTAATCGCTCTATCCAAGCTTTGAGAGTTTTTGACTACAACGGTTGCCGATCACCGCCTGCTGCTGGGTAAGAACTGGTAAGAATTTGAGATTTGCTTGACGGATTTGTGACACCCAGCACCACCACTTGTTCGTAGTCTGTAGGATCATATTCTTCTGTGTTTCTATTGCTGCTAACCATGCCAGGATCACAAGCCGACGAGATTGACTGGGAGAATTTATCGAACAAGGAGCTTCATGATAAGTTTCAGCAAATGATGACTGAACAGGTGCAAGATGTGCTGAACAATTTTGAAGAGGCCATGGAGAAGATCACTGGCCTTGAGAAGACGTTCGAAACAAAGCTCGATAACAAGTTTAATGAATTGCTCGCGCGTCTTCCACCACCACCACCCGCTGCACCTAACGCACCTCTCCAACAACAACAACAACGACTACCTCCACGTCGCGAAGCAGACCTCCGCCGAGCAAGCCGTGTTCCTCTTGCGTTTGGCCAAACTGTTGGTGCTGCTGTTGATACTTCTGTGGCTCCTGCTGCTGATGCGGAGGAGGATGATTATGTGGGACATTATGAGGATGAGGTTGATCAAAATCAACACTACGTGCAGCCACCTGTACCACCACCAGCAGGTCGACCTCAGGTATATATTCGTAATGGTAGGCCTGCACCACCACCTCAGGTACGAGATGATGTCCATATTCCTAAACTGAAATTGAATATTCCACCATTTGAGGGTAGATATGTTCCTGATATATATCTTACTTGGGAGTTAGAAACTGAACAACGATTTACATGTTTACAATATCCTGAGGAGAGACGAGTTGCTGCTGCTGTTTGTGCTTTCACTAGTTTTGCATGTGTATGGTGGTCTGAACATTGTAGATTATATCCTATTCCAACTACTTGGGCTGCTTTGAAAACTGCTATGCGTACGCGTTGGGTTCCACCATATTATCAACGTGAATTGCTTCAAAAATTGCAGCGTTTAAGACAAGGGAAAAATTCTGTAGAAGAATATTATCAGGAATTACAAACTGGCATGATTAGATGTGGTATTGTTGAGGAGAATGAAGCTATGCTTGCACGTTTTCTGGGTGGATTAAATAGAGAGATTCAGTGATGAGGACATCAATACAATTGTTACACCCACAGCCCCTGCTGCTATACATACTGGACCAATTACTAGAGCTCGTGCACGCCAACTAAATTACCAGGTACTTTCGTTTCTTGGTAATGATTCTAATGTTCATGAGAATATGATGCTGCCTAAATTGGATACATTTGTTTTGCTTACAAATGAAGGGCCTAGCTTGGAGAAGGATGAACATTGGAGCAAGAACAAGCATGGAGATGATGGCATGCGCAAGGGGAACAAGAATGGAGTTACAAGTGATGATTTCAGGACTTTGAAGCCACCATAATGGGTGCATGAAGCCTTGGACGAAATATACAAGATGCCACTTCATAAATTTCGTCCCGAGGCTATTTTAGGTGCTGCGTCACCTTATTATTGGGCCAGGCCCATGTAATTTCGAAATACATAAGTATAGGCTATTTTTAGAGTCCGTATGTGTGGGGAAACAAGAGATAGGGTTGATTTCGGACTCCTCCACCAAGGGCCACGAAATTCCCCCCTCTTCCTCCATATATACAGCCCTTAGGGCATTGTTTAGACTTTGGGTTTTGTTTAGATTAAAAGTTCGCCATAGCTGCAACTTCGCGTACTTCGTTTGTGTTCAACGACCAGACAAAGGCGTCACAGAACCCCACCTTGATCAATAAAGCTTTCATCTTATATTCGCAATATCCAGATTGCAATCTTAGTTTCTTGCTTGTTCTTCGTTTGCTCGCAGGAAAAAGACCCTCGTGGTCAGGTTGATCGTGCTCCGGCGTGGTCAATAACCTCTCGGAGTTGGTTTAGCGATTGCTAAGGCGCGACGTCCTCGCACGTTCGTAGTCGGATCGTCAAAGTCGACTTCCACCAAAGCGAAATCCACCATCTCATCGAAAGACGGGACACCTTTGCCTCTATCAAGTGGTATCAGAGCCACCACCTCAGGTATATATTCGTAATGGTAGGCCTGCACCACCACCTCAGGTACGAGATGATGTCCATATTCCTAAACTGAAATTGAATATTCCACCATTTGAGGGTAGATATGTTCCTGATATATATCTTACTTGGGAGTTAGAAACTGAACAACGATTTACATGTTTACAATATCCTGAGGAGAGACGAGTTGCTGCTGCTGTTTGTGCTTTCACTAGTTTTGCATGTGTATGGTGGTCTGAACATTGTAGATTATATCCTATTCCAACTACTTGGGCTGCTTTGAAAACTGCTATGCGTACGCGTTGGGTTCCACCATATTATCAACGTGAATTGCTTCAAAAATTGCAGCGTTTAAGACAAGGGAAAAATTCTGTAGAAGAATATTATCAGGAATTACAAACTGGCATGATTAGATGTGGTATTGTTGAGGAGAATGAAGCTATGCTTGCATGTTTTCTGGGTGGATTAAATAGAGAGATTCAGACCATTCTAGACTATAAGGAGTATACTAATATCACTCGTTTATTCCATCTTGCTTGTAAAGCTGAACGTGAAGTGCAGGATCGACAAGCATTGGGGCGAACTAACTTTTCTGCAGGCCGACCTTCATCATGGACACAACGTGCATCTTCTACTTCAACTGCACCAGCACCTCCATCCGGTGCCACCTCCAGCCGTGATACAAGAAAACAGGCACAACCACCATTATCTTCCAAGAGCGCACCTGCTGGTCCTGCACAGCGTTCTTCTTCTTCCATGGCATCAACAGGGCACACAAGTGATATTATTTGTCGTCGTTGTAAGGGAGGAGGTCATTATGCGAGGGAATGCAAATCTCCGCGTGTGATGATTGCTACCGCGGATGGTGGATATGAGTCCGCTAGTGACTATGATGAGGAGACATTGGCTCTTATTACACGTGAAGACCATGGTGGAGATGATTCTGATCATGAGACGCAATACATGGCTCTTGAAGACGCTGACAGGTATGAATGTTTAGTTGCTCCACGTGTTTTGAGTGTGCAGGTCACACAAGCTGAGCAAAATCAGAGGCACAATTTGTTCCATACCAAGGGAGTTGTGATGGAACGTTCTGTGCGCGTCATAATAGACGGAGGGAGCTGCAACAACTTGGCTAGCATGGAGATGGTGGAGAAGCTTTCTCTCACCACAAGACCACATCCACATCCTTACTACATCCAATGGTTCAACAACAGCGGCAAGGTTAAGGTAACACGTACTGTTCGTGTGCATTTTAGTATCTCTACATATGCTGATTATGTTGATTGTGATGTGGTACCTATGCAAGCATGTTCCTTATTACTTGGTAGACCATGGCAATTTGATAAAAATTCTGTACACCATGGTAGAAACAATCACTATACTCTTGTTCATAAGGATAAAAATATTACTTTGCTTCCTATGACTCCTGATTCCATTTTGAAAGATGATATTAATAGAGCTAATAAAGCACAACAGGAGAAGAATAAGAGTGAAAATCAGATTGTGGCAAAAGAATTTGAGCAACAAATGAAGCCTAATTGATGAGGACATCAATACAATTGTTACACCCACAGCCCCTGCTGCTATACATACTGGACCAATTACTAGAGCTCGTGCACGCCAACTAAATTACCAGGTACTTTCGTTTCTTGGTAATGATTCTAATGTTCATGAGAATATGATGCTGCCTAAATTGGATACATTTGTTTTGCTTACAAATGAAGGGCCTAGCTTGGAGAAGGATGAACATTGGAGCAAGAACAAGCATGGAGATGATGGCATGCGCAAGGGGAACAAGAACGGAGTTACAAGTGATGATTTCAGGACTTTGAAGCCACCATAATGGGTGCATGCAGCCTTGGACGAAATATACAAGATGCCACTTCATAAATTTCGTCCCGAGGCTATTTTAGGTGCTGCGTCACCTTATTATTGGGCCAGGCCCATGTAATTTCGAAATACATAAGTATAGGCTATTTTTAGAGTTCGTATGTGTGGGGAAACAAGAGATAGGGTTGATTTCGGACCCCTCCACCAAGGGCCACGAAATTCCCCCCCTCTTCCTCCATATATACAGCCCTTAGGGCATCGTTTAGACTTTGGGTTTTGTTTAGATTAAAAGTTCGCCATAGCTGCAACTTCGCGTACTTCGTTTGTGTTCAACGACCAGACAAAGGCGTCACAGAACCCCACCTTGATCAATAAAGCTTTCATCTTATATTCGCAATATCCAGATTGCAATCTTAGTTTCTTGCTTGTTCTTCGTTTGCTCGCAGGAAACAGACCCTCGTGGTCAGGTTGATCGTGCTCCGGCGTGGTCAATAACCTCTCGGAGTTGGTTTAGCGATTGCTAAGGCGCGACGTCCTCGCACGTTCGTAGTCGGATCGTCAAAGTCGACTTCCACCAAAGCGAAATCCACCATCTCATCGAAAGATGGGACACCTCCGCCTCTATCAAGTGGTATCAGATTTCCAGGTTGCTCGGTGAGATTTTACAGTTTTTCGTAGTTTAGATCGAGTCTGTTCTTCATACCTATAGTCCACGAAAAAGCCACGAAAAAAAAATTAGGGTTAGTTCATCATATCCGAACCAATCTGAGCCTTGCATAATCTTTTTAGGGTTTTGCTTTGTTGAATTTGCGGTTGCATCGTCGTGTCTAGTTGCTGGTCTTAGAGTCTAGTCTTTTAGAGTTTCGAGTTCTGGTCATAAGTTGTCACGCCGCCGCCGCACCATCATCATCGCCCCTGCCATCTACCACCACCGCATCGAATCCGTATCCATATACCACCACCAATCCGTGTCCATATACCACCACCGATCCATATCCATATACTACCACCGCTACCACCACCGCTGCCATATACCACCACCATATATCCACCACCAATCCGAGTTCTTTGCTTATTAGGTTTGTTTTCGGGATCCATCTAGATTCCGATTCGTGTTTCCTTGCCGGAGTAGGTTTCGGAAAAAAAAAAGTCGGGTAGCCACGCTCCGTTTAGGCCCAAAATTTTTCGAAAACGCATTTTTCGAAAAAATTTCTGGCTATCCTATTTTTAGGTGTTTCTGAGTGTTTTGAGACAGGTGCCATTATAGGAAGTTTTTTTTGACCCGTTTCCAGTTTTTGGGTCCGGGCAGTCGAAAAAAAAAATTGGTCGAAAAAATTTCGTGCCCATCCTGTCAGTTTGAGCTAGGAAGAGTTTTGAGACACTCGCCATTATAGTGATTTTTCGCAAAAAAAAAAAGAGCGCAAAAAAAAAGAGCGAAAAAAAAATTCAGAGTGTGCTTTTCCCTTGTTTACGTGCCGCGCCGTGATTTTGTTAGTGTTCTAGGCTCGCGTCTCTAGCACAGTCTAGCCTAGGACCAGCACAGTACCGTCGTTGAGCGTTTATTCAACTTTGCATCTCTGAATTGATTATTGCTGACCCTTTTTGCTACCATATTATAAGCCTTCCCAGCTCCACATACATCTACGTCGTGCGTTTGACTCTCCCTGGTAATCGCTCTATCCAAGCTTTGAGAGTTTTTGACTACAACGGTTGCCGATCACCGCCTGCTGCTGGGTAAGAACTGGTAAGAATTTGAGATTTGCTTGACGGATTTGTGACACCCACCACCACCACTTGCTCGTAGTCTGTAGGATCATATTCTTGTGTGTTTCTATTGCTGCTAACCATGCCAGGATCACAAGCCGACGAGATTGACTGGGAGAATTTATCGAACAAGGAGCTTCATGATAAGTTTCAGCAAATGATGACTGAACAGGTGCAAGATGTGCTGAACAATTTTGAAGAGGCCATGGAGAAGATCACTGGCCTTGAGAAGACGTTCGAAACAAAGCTCGATAACAAGTTTAATGAATTGCTCGCGCGTCTTCCACCACCACCACCCGCTGCACCTAACGCACCTCTCCAACAACAACAACAACGACTACCTCCACGTCGCGAAGCAGACCTCCGCCGAGCAAGCCGTGTTCCTCTTGCGTTTGGCCAAACTGTTGGTGCTGCTGTTGATACTTCTGTGGCTCCTGCTGCTGATGCGGAGGAGGATGATTATGTGGGACATTATGAGGATGAGGTTGATCAAAATCAACACTACGTGCAGCCACCTGTACCACCACCAGCAGGTCGACCTCAGGTATATATTCGTAATGGTAGGCCTGCACCACCACCTCAGGTACGAGATGATGTCCATATTCCTAAACTGAAATTGAATATTCCACCATTTGAGGGTAGATATGTTCCTGATATATATCTTACTTGGGAGTTAGAAACTGAACAACGATTTACATGTTTACAATATCCTGAGGAGAGACGAGTTGCTGCTGCTGTTTGTGCTTTCACTAGTTTTGCATGTGTATGGTGGTCTGAACATTGTAGATTATATCCTATTCCAACTACTTGGGCTGCTTTGAAAACTGCTATGCGTACGCGTTGGGTTCCACCATATTATCAACGTGAATTGCTTCAAAAATTGCAGCGTTTAAGACAAGGCAAAAATTCTGTAGAAGAATATTATCAGGAATTACAAACTGGCATGATTAGATGTGGTATTGTTGAGGAGAATGAAGCTATGCTTGCACGTTTTCTGGGTGGATTAAATAGAGAGATTCAGACCATTCTAGACTATAAGGAGTATACTAATATCACTCGTTTATTCCATCTTGCTTGTAAAGCTGAACGTGAAGTGCAGGATCGACAAGCATTGGGGCGAACTAACTTTTCTGCAGGCCGACCTTCATCATGGACACCACGTGCATCTTCTCCTTCAACTGCACCAGCACCTCCATCCGGTGCCACCTCCAGCCGTGATACAAGAAAACAGGCACAACCACCATTATCTTCCAAGAGCGCACCTGCGGGTCCTGCACAACGTTCTTCTTCTTCCATGGCATCAACAGGGCACACAAGTGATATTATTTGTCGTCGTTGTAAGGGAGGAGGATTAATGGGACACTTTGGCGTGAAGAAGACGGAGGACGTACTTGCTACACATTTCTTTTGGCCAAAGATGAGACGGGATGTTGAGCGTTTTATTGCTCGCTGCACTACATGTCAAAAAGCTAAGTCACGACTCAATCCTCATGCTTTATATATGCCTTTGCCTGTACCTAGTGTTCCTTGGGAGGATATATCTATGGACTTTGTTTTAGGTTTACCTCGAACAAAGAAGGGGAGGGATAGCATATTTGTTGTCGTGGATAGATTCTCGAAAATGGCACACTTTATACCATGTCATAAAAGCGATGATGCTGTTAATGTTGCTGATTTGTTCTTTCGTGAAATTATTCGCTTGCATGGTGTGCCAAATACTATTGTTTCAGATCGTGATACTAAATTTCTTAGCCACTTTTGGAGATGTTTATGGGCTAAGTTGGGGACTAAACTGCTTTTTAGTACTACTTGTCACCCCCAAACTGATGAACAAACTGAAGTAGTCAATAGAACGTTGTCTACTATGCTTAGGGCTGTTTTGAAGAATAATAAGAAAATGTGGGAGGAATGCTTGCCTCATATTGAATTTGCTTATAATCGTTCATTGCATTCTACTACTAAGATGTGCCCTTTTGAAGTTGTGTATGGTTTCCTACCTCGTGCACCTATTGATTTGTTGCCTCTTCCATCTTCGGAGAAGGTTAATTTTGATGCTAAACAACGTGCTGAATTGATTTTAAAAATGCATGAGTTAACTAAGGAAAACATTGAGCGTATGAATGCTAAATATAAACTTGCTGGAGATAAGGGTAGAAAACATGTTGTGTTTGCACCTGGAGATCTTGTTTGGTTACATTTACGTAAGGATAGATTTCCGGATTTGCGCAAATCAAAGCTAATGCCACATGCTGATGGTCCCTTTAAGGTGTTAGAGAAAATAAATGATAATGCATATAAACTTGAGCTGCCTGCAGATTTTGGGGTTAATCCCACTTTTAACATTGCAGATTTGAAGCCTTATTTGGGTGAGGAAGATGAACTTCCGTCGAGGACGACTTCATTTCAAGAAGGGGAGGATGATGACGACATCAATACAATTGTTACACCCACAGCCCCTGCTGCTATACATACTGGACCAATTACTAGAGCTCGTGCACGCCAACTAAATTACCAGGTACTTTCGTTTCTTGGTAATGATTCTAATGTTCATGAGAATATGATGCTGCCTAAATTGGATACATTTGTTTTGCTTACAAATAAAGGGCCTAGCTTGGAGAAGGATGAACATTGGAGCAAGAACAAGCATGGAGATGATGGCATGCGCAAGGGGAACAAGAACGGAGTTACAAGTGATGATTTCAGGACTTTGAAGCCACCATAATGGGTGCATGAAGCCTTGGACGAAATATACAAGATGCCACTTCATAAATTTCGTACCGAGGCCCATGTAATTTCGAAATACATAAGTATAGGCTATTTTTAGAGTCCGTATGTGTGGGGAAACAAGAGATAGGGTTGATTTCGGACCCCTCCACCAAGGGCCACGAAATTCCCCCCTCTTCCTCCATATATACAGCCCTTAGGGCATCGTTTAGACTTTGGGTTTTGTTTAGATTAAAAGTTTGCCATAGCTGCAACTTCGCGTACTTCGTTTGTGTTCAACGACCAGACAAAGGCGTCACAGAACCCCACCTTGATCAATAAAGCTTTCATCTTATATTCGCAATATCCAGATTGCAATCTTAGTTTCTTGCTTGTTCTTCGTTTGCTCGCAGGAAACAGACCCTCGTGGTCAGGTTGATCGTGCTCCGGCGTGGTCAATAACCTCTCGGAGTTGGTTTAGCGATTGCTAAGGCGCGACGTCCTCGCACGTTCGTAGTCGGATCGTCAAAGTCGACTTCCACCAAAGCGAAATCCACCATCTCATCGAAAGACGGGACACCTCCGCCTCTATCAAATTGGGAGATGAATGGAAAACAGCATTTAAAACTAGGTTTGGATTATATGAGTGGTTAGTTATGCCTTTTGGGTTAACTAATGCACCTAGTACTTTCATGAGATTAATGAACGGAGTTTTACGAGCTTTCATTGGACGATTTATGGTAGTTTACTTTGATGAGATATTGATTTGTAGCAAATCTTTGGAGGAACATTTGGAACATTTACGTGCTGTTTTTATTGCTCTACGTGATGCACGTTTGTTTGGTAACCTTGGAAAGTGCACCTTTTGCACCGACCGAGTATCTTTTCTTGGCTATGTTATTACTCCATAGGGAATTGAAGTTGATAAAGCCAAGATTGAAGCTATTGAGAGTTGGCCGCAGCCCAAAACGGTCACACAAGTGAGGAGTTTACTTGGCGTCGCTGGTTTCTATAGGCGTTTTTTGAGAGATTTCAGCACCATTGCTGCACCTCTCAACGAGCTTACAAAGAAGGATATGCCTTTTGTTTGGGGTACCGCACAAGAAGAAGCCTTCACGGTATTGAAAGATAAGTTGACACATGCTCCTTTACTCCAACTTCCTGATTTTAATAAGACTTTTGAGCTTGAATGCGATGCTAGTGGAATTGGATTAGGAGTGTGTTATTACAAGATGGCAAACCTGTTGCATACTTTTCTGAAAAATTGAGTGGGCCTAGTCTGAACTATTCTACTTATGACAAAGAATTATATGCTCTTGTTCGGACCTTAGAAACATGGCAACATTATTTATGGGCCAAGGAAATTGTTATACATTTTGATCATGAATCTTTGAAACACATTAAAAGTCAAGCAAAACTGATCCGTAGACATGCTAAATGGGTTGAATTCATTGAGACTTTCCCTTATGTCATTAAACACAAGAAGGGTAAAGAAAATGTTATTTCTGATGCATTGTCTCGTTGTTATACTATGCTTTCACAACTTGACTTTAAAATATTTGGTCTGGAGACCATCAAAGATCAATATGTTCTTGATGCTGAATTTAAAGATGTATTGCAGAATTGTAAGGAAGGGAGAACTTGGAACAAGTTCGTTCTTAATGATGGATTTGTGTTTCGTGCTAACAAGCTATGCATTCCAGCTAGCTCCTTTCATCTTTTGTTGTTGCAGGAAGCGCATGGAGGAGGATTAATGGGACACTTTGGCGTCAAGAAGACGGAGGATATACTTGCTACACATTTCTTTTGGCCAAAGATGAGACGGGATGTTGAGCGTTTTGTTGCTCGCTGCACTACATGTCAAAAAGCTAAGTCACGACTCAATCCTCATGGTTTATCTATGGACCTAGTGTTCCTTTGGAGGATATGTCAAAAAGCCTTTGCCTGTACCTAGTGTTCCTTGGGAGGATATATCTATGGACTTTGTTTTAGGTTTACCTCGAACAAACAAGGGGAGGGATAGCATATTTGTTGTCGTGGATAGGTTCTCGAAAGTGGCACACTTTATACCATGTCATAAAAGCGATGATGCTGCTAATGTTGCTGATTTGTTCTTTCGTGAAATTATTCGCTTGCATGGTGTGCCAAATACTATTGTTTCAGATCGTGATACTAAATTTCTTAGCCACTTTTGGAGATGTTTATGGGCTAAGTTGGGGACTAAACTGCTTTTTAGTACTACTTGTCACCCCCAAACTGATGGACAAACTGAAGTAGTCAATAGAACATTGTCTACTATGCTTAGGGCTGTTTTGAAGAATAATAAGAAAATCTGGGAATGATGCTTGCCTCATATTGAATTTGCTTATAATCGTTCATTGCATTCTACTAGTAAGATGTGCCCTTTTGAAATTGTGTATGGTTTCCTACCTCGTGCACCTATTGATTTGTTACCTCTTCCATCTTCGGAGAAGGTTATTTGATGCTAAAGAACATGCTGAATTGATTTTAAAAATGCATGAGTTAACTAAGGAAAACATTGAGCGTATGAATGCTAAATATAAAATTGCTGGAGATAAGGGTAGAAAACATGTTGTGTTTGCACCTAGAGATCTTGTTTGGTTACATTTGCGTAAGGATAGATTTCCTAATTTGCGCAAATCAAAGATAATGCCACATGCTGATGGTCCTTTTAAGGTGTTAGAGAAAATAAATGATAATGCATATAAACTTGACCTGCCTACAGATTTTGGGGTTAGTCCCACTTTTAACATTGCAGATTTGAAGCCTTATTTGGGTGAGGACGATGAACTTTCATCGAGGACGACTTCATTTCAAGAAGGGGAGGATGATGAGGATATCAATACCATTGTTACACCCACAGCCCCTGCTGCTATACACACTGGACCAATTACTAGAGCTCGCGCACGCCAATTGAATTATCAGGTACTTTCGTTTCTTGGTAACGATTCTAATGTTCATGAGAATATGATGCTGCCTAAATTGGATACATTTGTTTTGCTTACAAATGAAGGGCCTAGCTTGGACAAGAAAGATGAACCTTGGAGCAATTCAAGCATGGAGATGATGGCATGCGCAAGGGGAACAAGAACGGAGTTACAAGTGATGATTCCAGGACTCTAAAGCCACCATAATGAGTGCATGAAGCATGGGACGGAATATACAAGATGCCACTTCATAAATTTCGTCCAGAGGCTATTCTAGGTGCTGCGTCACCTTATTATTGGGCCAGGCCCATGTATTTTCGAAGTACTTAAGTATAGGCTGTTTTTAGAGTCCGTATGTGTGGCGAAACAAGAGTTAGGGTTGGTTTCGGACCCCTCCACCAAGGGCCACGAAATTCCCCCTCTCTCCTCCATATATACAGTCCTTAGGGCATCTTTTAGACTTTGGGTTTTGTTTAGATTAAATGTTCGCCATAGCTGCAACTTCGCGTACTTCGTTTGTGTCCAACGACCAGACCAAGACGTCACAGAACCCCCCCTTGATCAATAAAGCTTTCATCTTATATTCGCAATATCCAGATTGCAATCTCAGTTTCTTGCTTGTTCTTCGTTTGCTCGCAGGAAACAGACCCTCGTGGTCAGGTTGATCGTGCTCCGGCGTGGTCAATAACCCCTCGGAAGTTGGTTTAGCGATTGCTAAGGCGTGACGTCTCGCACGTTCGTAGTCGGATCGTCAAGGTCGTCTCCCACAGAAACGATAGCCACCATCTCATCGAAACATCGGGACACCTTAGCCTCTATCATGTCTCCATGCTCAATCATGTCGTGATCGTAGCCGTGGATGAAAGCCGAATATGGCACATCATCATTCTCCTCGAAGACCAAAGATAAGGTCTCATGAACGGTCTCGTAGCTTGACTCGGAGTATGAGTCCAATATTGGCGCCGTCTTCAGGTTGTTGAAGAGGTTCGTGCTCGTCGCCGTGGTCGAAGGGTATGGCCCTTGCTCGACCTTCTTGTCGCCGTCTTGTTGTTGGAGGCCCAAATGATGTGGCACCTCGTAGCTCGTCTCCATGACCGAAGGGAAATTCCCATGCTCGACCATCTCCCTTGAGGGACTTCTGAAGATGGAAGTGGCTCCCTCGCTCGTAGGTGACCGCCTTGGACTTGATGATGTCGAAGTAGGCATACTCGTGGGAAGTAGGCGAAGATGGCGTACGTCCAAAGGCGAAGATGCCAAAGTTGTTGTCGAAGCCGCAACCTTGGGGTCAATGGTGCTGTTCTATAGAGCCCGTGCACACGGGTGTGCAGGAGGCCGTGGGCACGGGGGTGGCAGAGAAGCCAACCGTCATCTTGGGGTCGATGGTGCTGTTCTGTAGAGCCCGTGCGCACGGGGGTGCAGGAGGCTGTGGGCACGGGGGTTCAAGGCCCATGGGCACGGGGGTGGCAGAGAAGCCAACCGTCGTCCTGAAGGTCGCTCTTCATGGTCTTGGTGGTCGCCTCGAAGATGATGACGGTGCCGCGTGGTACTTGCATCGCATGGCCGTAACGAAGACTTGCGACTTGAGCGTCTACGCCATGAAGAGGACGAAGTTGTAGAAGAGCGATTGACCATCATGGTTCGGATATCGTCTTTGAGGGAACTCAATGATGTGTCGAAGTAGTCCCTTGTACGTTGCTCGGATTGTCGTAGGTCGGTGGCGAAATTGTCTATGCGGTCGCCCAAAGCAAGTTGTTGTTGATGCAAAGCTCGATGTGCGCCAAAGAGTTGCGACTTGGTGACGAAGTTTGTCATGTCGCCATCTTGCTCTAGGAAGAGTGGATTGGTAGAAGAACTCGGCCTATCCATCATGAGAAAGTGGTGGTGAGTAGGAAAAATGAGAGAACAAAACCAAAGTTACCTTTTCCGAAGATTGTGGATGTAACAAGTATGATCTCATGTGATGCTATAATAGGGGATTAGTACCGGGAATTGTTTCTCACACCTACAAGTAAAAGGCTTATGGAGGAGCTCGGTTAGGATGGTGGCAAAAATTTCAAGCAAATGTTAGTCAAGATGTCGATAAGGTTGAGAGGATTCACAAAAATGCAAGTAAAAACAAATAGATCAAACCCAATGGTATCACTAGGAACACACAGACGAAAGATAGATGGGATCCGCACAACCAGGGGGTGAGCTCAAAATATGCAACCACGGAAAATGCTCTTGTTGTGCGAATACTAGAGAGTCGCTAGCTCGATTGCTCAAATGGGCTAGATACGCATGTGCACCAACCTATAAGAGAAACGTGCCATCTTCAATCCCAACTATGCTACGTATGAGGTGTCGAAGATGATATGCAAAATGGCTCGATGCTACTCCTTTTTTGCTTAAAAGCTTTTCTTGTGTTTTTTTTGAAGCTAGAGCCAAGTATGATATGAGACAAGTATGTAAGATATGCACGGGAGGGACTTATGGCACTAAGATGGTAACAAGATCACTACGGTGCACAATAGCGTGGCCTGGCAATTCTCAACTTGCTAGTCTCGATGGGTAAGCGACACGAAATGGCTCGGGTTATCAATGCAAAAGAAAATTGAGATGTCGTCGAGGTTACCGTCCAATCTTACGGTAAGAATGAAGTTGTTGAAGCCGGTGTGGTGTCCGAGTTGATGATCGAGTGGCGGCGATGATGATGTCCAAATGCGCCTAAGTAGCCGAAACACCTTAGGACACAAGAGAAACAGCGGTCCGAAACTCAAACAACCACGAGAGATAGTGCGGAAGAACACGAGTGTTGGTATGGAAGCAAAATGGTGCAAAATAAAAGATGGCAGAAAGTTTCTGGATGGTCCGTGTGCACGGGGTAACTGAGGCCCGTGTGCACGGGGTCTCGAGGGCCCGTGTGCACGGAGGGTTCGGCGAGCGGATGACAAGCTCCGGATCCGTGGGGATTTTCCAAGATAAGGACAATTTCGAGGGTTTGGAAGGTGGGGAAGCAGGAAGATGGGTAGATCCACTTGCCAAACTGCAAATTCATGGATCAAAACAACCAAATCTCACAAGATCCAACAAATAGCAAGAAATTTTTTTGGGCCATTTTTGTGGGGATTTTCGAATTTGGACGAAAAACAACAAAATCAAGCTAGCAAATGGGGGGATGGGACTCCAAGATGTGAATCAACCTTGCTCATGATACCAAATGATAGAGGATGAAATCCTAGAGGGGGATCTTTTCACACTTGGAGGGGGAAAAGGGCAAACTCTCAAGAACACAAAGAGGAAATCACTCAAACAGTTCCCCAATTATACATCCACTACAATAGCAATAAAAGATCCACAAGTCACAACCACAATCAAAGGAAAGATACAATGGCAAAGTTCTTCCCACTCCTAGGAGATGAGGTCTTGAAGATAGTCTTCTCCTATAGGAGGTCTTGAAATCCACTAGGATTCTTCCCAAAGGGGCCTTGATTCCACAAGTGGGAAGGTAGAAGGAGCAAAGCTCACAAATATCTCATCTCATACTTTGCTAACCCTAAACATAGCCCTAGGTACGGTTTATATAGTCTTGGGGTCGAAGTAGATGAAGAGGGGCTCGGATTGGGGATCACAGACGTCCATCCTGGGAGGCCCGTGCGCACGGGGTAAGTTGGGCCCGTGTGCACGGGGGTCCCGTGGGCACGGTACAGGCCCGTGCGCACGGGGTGCTCCAGTGTCAACTTCCTGGGTAGTCCGTGGGCACGGGGTCTTGAGGGCCCGTGCGCATGGGGTCACCTGGGACTTCCAGTTTTGCTGTTGTTGCACTCCGTCGTGGTCCGCGTGGCCTTGGGGTGGTTCCTCTTCTCCTTAGGGGTGCTCCTGAGCCTCTTGGTGGTGTTCCTCTTCGTACCTAATGAGACATAGCGTATCTTGGTGAGGTAGCAACAATGTTCCATTCGTATCCATATGCAAGCTAAGTAGGAAGGAGTTCACCTGAAGTCCGGTAGGTCCACTTGGAGCTTGATGTGCTATGAAAGTGTACATCGTGATGTCCGTAGGATGCTCCGCATCAATCGGCCTCCCGTACAATGCCATCCTCGTCTACCCGGCCTTGGCCTAGTTTATGGCGGCTACCCATCCTGCTTATAGCCTCATGAAGATGCCAGGGAGCAATGTCGTCCTCACCATGGCTGGAGACACCAAGGAGGCTCTGACGGCACTCAAGCTTGCCTTCAGGGCCACCGCGGCAGCACGCCCGGCCAACGAGGCCACTGCCGGAGCCAAGGAGGCCGCACCGGCAAAGAAGAAGCAGTTGTTCACTCAAGATCGGGCCGAGACGAAGCAAGTACCGGTCGAGGAAGGTGGACCCTCAGGAGCCACCTTCACCATAGGCGCCAACCTCAACTCGGATCAAGAGGAGGCATTGGTGAGGTTCTTACGCGCGAACAAAGAGGTATTCGCCTGGGAACCCAAGCAACATGTAGGGGTCCCGAGGGGGGTGATCGAGCATCACCTAAGGGTGTGCCCCAATGTGCGCCTTGTGAAGCAGAAGGCGCGGTGGCAGTCCACTGAGAAGTAGTATTTCATCATCCAGGAGATGCGCAAGCTGGAAGCAGCAGGCGTCATTCACGAGGTCTGGTTGATGAGGACATGGCTACCACAGTTACACCCATATCCCCTGTTGTTTTACCTCTTGGAACAGTTGCTAGAGCTCAGATACGCCAATTAAATTATCAGGTACTTTCGTTTCTTGGTAATGTTTCTAGTGTTCATGAGAATATGATGTTGCCTAACTTAGATACATTTGTGTTACTTGCAATTGAAGGGCCTAGCACGAACAAGAAGGATGAACATTGGAGCATGGTCAAGCACAGAGATGAAGGTGCATGCGAAGAGAACAAGAACGAAGGTTCAAGTGGAGATTTCCAGACTTTGAAGCCACCATGATGACATACAAGAAGATGGACGAAATATACAAGATGGTCTTTCATAAATTTCGTACATAGCTTATTATTGGTGTTGCGACACCTTTATTTTGGGCCAGGCCCATGTAATATATTTTTAGAGTCCATATTATAGGGGAAACGACTTAGGAGGTGTTTTAGTCCCACCTTGCCAAAGGGTGGACAAAAGCCCCTCTCTTTTCCCTATAAATATAGCCCTTGAGGCATCGTTTAGATTTGGGTTTTATTTAGTTAAAAGTTAGCCATCGCTGCAACTTCATGTACTTCATTTGTGTCATGTCCAACGACCAGACCAAGACCGCTTATGAAACCCCACTTTTATCAATACTTCATCCATATTCGCAATATCCGATTGCTTGCAGGAGTAGACCTTCGTGGTCAGGTTGATCGTGCTCCGGCGTGGTCAATAACCTTTCGGAGTTGGTTTAGCGATTGCTAAGGCGCAACGTCGTGCACGTTTGTAGTCGGGTCATCAAATTCATCTACACCAAATCGATAGTTATCATCTCATCGAAAGATCGGGACACCCCCGCCTCTATCAAGTGGTATCAGTTTTCAGGTTGTTCGGTGAGATTTTCCGGTTTTTCATAGTTAGATTGCATAAGTTCTTCATACCTATAGTCCGATGAGGACATCAATACCATTGTTACACCCACAGCCCCTACTGCTACATATACGGGACCAATTACTAGAGCTCGCGCACGCCAATTAAATTATCAGGTACTTTCGTTTCTTGGTAATGATTCTAATGTTCATGAGAATATGATGCTGCCTAAATTGGATACATTTGTTTTGCTTACAAATGAAGGGACTAGCTTGGAGAAGGATGAACATTGGAGCAAGAACAAGCATGGAGATGATGCCATGCGCAAGGGGAACAAGAACGGAGTTACAAGTGATGATTTCAGGACTTTGAAGCCACCATAATGGGTGCATGAAGCCTTGGACGAAATATACAAGATGCCACTTCATAAATTTCGTCCCGAGGCTATTATAGGTGCTGCGTCACCTTTTTATTGGGCCAAGCCCATGTAATTTCGAAATACATAGGTATAGGCTAATTTTAGAGTCCGTATGTGTGGGGAAACAAGAGATAGGGTTGATTTCGGACCCCTCCACCAAGGGCCACGAAATTCCCCCTCTCTTCCTCCATATATACAGCCCTTAGGGCACCGTTTAGACTTTGGGTTTTGTTTAGATTAAAAGTTCGCCATAGCTGCAACTTCGCGTACTTCGTTTGTGTTCAACGACCAGACAAAGGCGTCACAGAACCCCACCTTGATCAATAAAGCTTTCATCTTATATTCGCAATATCCAGATTGCAATCTTAGTTTCTTGCTTGTTCTTCGTTTGCTCGCAGGAAACAGACCCTCGTGGTCAGGTTGATCGTGCTCCGGCGTGGTCAATAACCTCTCGGAGTTGGTTTAGCAATTGCTAAGGCGCGACGTCCTCGCACGTTCATAGTCGGATCGTCAAAGTCGACTTCCACCAAAGCGATATCCATCATCTCATCGAAAGACGGGACACCTTTGCCTCTATCAAGTGGTATCAGATTTCCAGGTTGCTCGGTGAGATTTTACAGTTTTTCGTAGTTTAGATCGAGTCTGTTCTTCATACCTATAATCCACGAAAAAGCCAAAAAAAAAATTAGGGTTAGTTCATCCCATCCGAACCAATCTGAGCCTTGCATAATCTTTTCTGTATTTGCTTTGTTGAATTTGCGGTTGCATCATCGTGTCCAGTTGCTGGTCTTAGCGTCTAGTCTTTTAGAGTTTCGAGTTCTGTTCACAGGTTGTCACGTCGCCGCTGCCATATATCACCACCGCATCATCATCGTCGCTGTTGCCATATACCACCACCACATATTCACCGTCAATCTGAATCCATATACGCCACCACATATCCGCCGCCATCACGCCAATCCGAGTTCACCTGCAACATATATCCGCCACCTGTCCGTGTTCCACCAGATTCATCTTCGCCATCAGTCCGAGTTCCACCAGATTCATCTCCGCCACTAGTCCTAGTCCGAGTCTAGTAATTGTTGCATTGTTCTCGATTTCCAGATCACGCGATACTCCGAGTCGTGACAGAGAAGGACTCCCCAACTTCCGAGCCATCCGCAGAAGAAAAATAGTTCCAATTTCAAAAAAAAAGGTGACCATTTGCAGACTTTTTCGAAAAAAATTTGTTGCGGAGCAAAAAAAAGAGGAAAAAAAAGTGCAAAAAAAAAGAGAAAAAAAATTCAGAGTGTGCTCCTCCCTTGTTTACGTGCCGCGCCGCGATTTTGTTGGTGTTCTAGGCTCGCGTCTCTAGCACAGTCTAGCCTAGGACCAGCACAGTACCGTCGTTGAGCGTTTATTCAACTTTGCATCTCTGAATTGATTATTGCTGACCCTTTTTGCTACCAAATTATAAGCCTTCCCAGCTCCACATACATCTACGTCGTGCGTTTGACTCTCCCTGGTAATCGCTCTATCCAAGCTTTGAGAGTTTTGACTACAACGGTTGCCGATCACCGCCTGCTGCTGGGTAAGAACTGGTAAGAATTTGAGTTTTGCTTGACGGGTTTGTGACACCCACCACCACCACTTGTTCGTAGTCTGTAGGATCATATTCTTGTGTGTTTCTATTGCTGCTAACCATGCCAGGATCACAAGCCGACGAGATTGACTGGGAGAATTTATCGAACAAGGAGCTTCATGATAAGTTTCAGCAAATGATGACTGAACAGGTGCAAGATGTGCTGAACAATTTTGAAGAGGCCATGGAGAAGATCACTGGCCTTGAGAAGACGTTCGAAACAAAGCTCGATAACAAGTTTAATGAATTGCTCGCGCGTTTTCCACCACCACCACCCGCTGCACCTAATGCACCTCTCCAACAACAACAACAACGACTACCTCCATGTCGCGAAACAGACCTCCGCCGAGCAAGCCGTGTTCCTCTTGCGTTTGGCCAAACTGTTGGTGCTGCTGTTGATACTTCTGTGGCTCCTGCTGCTGATGCGGAGGAGGATGATTATGTGGGAGATTATGAGGATGAGGTTGATCAAAATCAGCACTACGTGCAGCCACCTGTACCACCACCAGCAGGTCAACCTCAGGTATATATTCGTAATGGTAGGCCTGCACCACCACCTGAGGTACGAGATGATGTCCATATTCCTAAACTGAAATTGAATATTCCACCATTTGAGGGTAGATATGTTCCTGATATATATCTTACTTGGGAGTTAGAAACTGAACAACGATTTACATGTTTACAATATCCTGAGGAGAGACGAGTTGCTGCTGCTGTTTGTGCTTTCACTAGTTTTGCATGTGTATGGTGGTCTGAACATTGTAGATTATATCCTATTCCAACTACTTGGGCTGCTTTGAAAACTGCTATGCGTACGCGTTGGGTTCCACCATATTATCAACGTGAATTGCTTCAAAAATTGCAGCGTTTAAGAGAAGGGAAAAATTCTGTAGAAGAATATTATCAGGAATTACAAACTGGCATGATTAGATGTGGTATTGTTGAGGAGAATGAAGCTATGCTTGCACGTTTTCTGGGTGGGTTAAATAGAGAGATTCAGACCATTCTAGACTATAAGGAGTATACTAATATCACTCGTTTATTCCATCTTGCTTGTAAAGCTGAACGTGAAGTGCAGGATCGACAAGCATTGGGGCGAACTAACTCTTCTGCAGGCCGACCTTCATCATGGACACCACGTGCATCTTCTACTTCAACTGCACCAGCACCTCCATCCGGTGCCACCTCCAGCCGTGATACAAGAAAACAGGCACAACCACCATTATCTGCCAAGAGCGCACCTGCGGGGCCTGCACAGCGTTCTTCTTCTTCCATGGCATCAACAGGGCACACAAGTGATATTATTTGTCATCGTTGTAAGGGAGGAGGTCATTATGCGAGAGAATGCAAATCTCCGCGTGTGATGATTGCTACCACGGATGGTGGATATGAGCCTGCTAGTGACTATGATGAGGAGACTTTGGCTCTTATTACACGAGAAGAACATGGTGGAGATGATTCTGATCATGAGACGCAATACATGGCTCCTGAAGACGCTGACAGATATGAATGTTTAGTTGCTCAACGTTTTTTGAGTGTGCAGATCACACAAGCTGAGCAAAATCAGAGGCACAATTTGTTCCATACCAAGGGAGTTGTGAAGGAACGTTCTGTGCGCGTCATCATAGACGGAGGGAGCTGCAACAACTTGGCTAGCATGGAGCTGGTGGAGAAGCTTTCTCTCACCACAAGACCACATCCACATCCTTACTACATCCAATGGTTCAACAACAGCGGCAAGGTTAAGGTAACACGTACTGTTCGTGTGCATTTTAGTATCTCTACATATGCTGATTATGTTGATTGTGATGTGGTACCTATGCAAGCATGTTCCTTATTACTTGGTAGACCATGGCAATTTGATAAAAATTCTGTACACCATGGTAGAAACAATTACTATACTCTTGTTCATAAGGATAAAAATATTACTTTGCTTCCTATGACTCCTGATTCCATTTTGAAAGATGATATTAATAGAGCTAATAAAGCAAAACAGGAGACGAATAAGAGTGAAAATCAGATTGTGGCAAAAGAATTTGAGCAACAAATGAAGCCTAATAATAAACCATCTAGTGTTGCTTCTGAAATTAAATTGAAAAGTGCATGTTTATTTGCCACCAAATCTGATATTGATGAGCTAGATTTCAGCAAATCTGTTTGCTATGCTTTTGTGTGCAAAGAGGCATTATTTTCATCCGAGGACGTGCCTTCCTCTTTGCCTCCTGCTGTCACTAACATTTTGCAGGAGTTCGCTGACGTCTTTCCACAAGACGTGCCACCGGGATTACCGCCTATTCGAGGGATTGAGCATCAGATTGACTTAATTCCCGGTGCTTCACTGCCAAACCGTGCACCATACCGTACCAATCCAGAGGAGACGAAGGAGATTATGCGTCAAGTACAAGAGCTTCTCGACAAAGGTTATATACGCGAATCCCTTAGTCCTTGTGCTGTTCCTATTATTCTAGTGCCGAAAGAGGATGGTACATCACGTATGTGTGTTGATTGTAGAGGCATTAATAATATTACTATTCGTTATCGTCATCCTATTCCTAGGCTAGATGATATGCTTGATGAATTGAGTGGCTCTACAATATTCTCCAAAGTTGATTTGCGTAGTGGATACCATCAAATTCGTATGAAATTGGGAGATGAATGGAAAATAGCATTGAAAACAAAGTTTGGATTATATGAGTGGTTAGTCATGCCTTTTGGGTTAACTAATGCAATTAGTACTTTCATGAGATTAATGAACGAAGTTTTACGTGCTTTCATTGGACGATTTGTGGTAGTTTACTTTGATGACATATTGATTTATAGCAGATCTTTGGAAGAACATTTGGAACATTTACGTGCTGTTTTTATTGCTCTACGTGATGCACGTTTGTTTGGTAACCTTGGGAAGTGCACCTTTTGCACCGACCGAGTATTTTTTCTTGGCTATGTTGTTACTCCACAGGGAATTGAAGTTGTTATAAAGCCAAGATTGAAGCTATTGAGAGTTGGCCGCAACCCAAAACGGTCACACAAGTGAGGAGTTTTCTTGGCCTCGCTGGATTCTATAGGCGTTTTGTGAGAGATTTCAGCACCATTGCTGCACCTCTCAATGAGCTTACAAAGAAAGATGTGCCTTTTCTTTGGGGTACCGCACATGAAGAAGCCTTCTCGGTATTGAAAGATAAGTTGACACATGCTCCTTTACTCCAACTTCCTGATTTTAATAAGACTTTTGAGCTTGAATGTGATGCTAGTGGAATTGGATTAGGCGGTGTGTTATTACAAGATGGCAAACCTGTTGCATACTTTTCTGAAAATTTAAGTGGGCCTAGTCTGAATTATTCTACTTATGATAAAGAACTATATGATCTTGTTCGGACTTTAGAAACATGGCAACATTATTTATGGCCCAAAGAATTTGTTATACATTCTGATCATGAATCTTTGAAACATATTAAAAGTCAAGCTAAACTGAATCGTAGACATGCTAAATGGGTTGAATTCATTGAGACTTTTCCTTATGTCATTAAACACAAGAAGGGAAAAGAAAATGTTATTGTTGATGCATTGTCTCGCCGCTATACTATGCTTTCACAACTTGACTTCAAAATATTTGGTTTGGAGACCATCAAAGATCAATATGTGCATGATGCTGATTTTAAAGATGTAATGCAGAATTGTAAAGAAGGAAGAATGTGGAACAAGTTCGTCGTTAACGATGGATTTGTGTTTCGTGCGAACAAGCTATGCATTCCAGCTAGCTCCGTTCGTCTTTTGTTGTTGCAGGAGGCGCATGGAGGAGGTGATAGAGGCAAAGGTGTCCCGTCTTTCGATGAGATGATGGATATCGCTTTGGTGGTAGTCGACTTTGACGATCCGACTACGAACGTGCGAGGACGTCGCGCCTTAGCAATCGCTAAACCAACTCCGAGAGGTTATTGACCACGCCGGAGCACGATCAACCTGACCACGAGGGTCTGTTTCCTGCGAGCAAACGAAGAACAAGCAAGAAACTAAGATTGCAATCTGGATATTGCGAATATAAGATGAAAGCTTTATTGATCAAGGTGGGGTTCTGTGACGCCTTTGTCTGGTCGTTGAACACAAACGAAGTACGCGAAGTTGCAGCTATGGCGAACTTTTAATCTAAACAAAACCCAAAGTCTAAACGATGCCCTAAGGGCTGTATATATGGAGGAAGAGGGGGGAATTTCGTGGCCTGATAGAGGCAAAGGTGTCCCGTCTTTCGATGAGATGGTGGATTTCGCTTTGGTGGAAGTCGACTTTGACGATCCGACTACGAACGTGCGAGGACGTCGCGCCTTAGCAATCGCTAAACCAACTCCGAGAGGTTATTGACCACGCCGGAGCACGATCAACCTGACCACGAGGGTCTGTTTCCTGCGAGCAAACGAAGAACAAGCAAGAAACTAAGATTGCAATCTGGATATTGCGAATATAAGATGAAAGCTTTATTGATCAAGGTGGGGTTCTGTGACGCCTTTGTCTGGTCGTTGAACACAAACGAAGTACGCGAAGTTGCAGCTATGGCGAACTTTTAATCTAAACAAAACCCAAAGTCTAAACGATGCCCTAAGGGCTGTATATATGGAGGAAGAGAGGGGAATTTCGTGGCCCTTGGTGGAGGGGTCCGAAATCAACCCTATCTCTTATTTCCCCACACATACGGACTCTAAAAATAGCCTATACTTATGTATTTCGAAATTACATGGGCCTGGCCCAATAATAAGGTGACGCAGCACCTAAAATAGCCTCGGGACGAAATTTATGAAGTGGCATCTTGTATATTTCGTCCAAGGCTTCATGCACCCATTATGGTGGCTTCAAAGTCCTGAAATCATCACTTGTCACTCCGTTCTTGTTTCCCTTGCGCATGCCATCATCTCCATGCTTGTTCTTGCTCCAATGTTCATCCTTCTCCAAGCTAGGCCCTTCATTTGTAAGCAAAACAAATGTATCCAATTTAGGCAGCATCATATTCTCATGAACATTAGAATCATTACCAAGAAACGAAAGTACCTGTTATTTAATTGGCGTGCACGAGCTCTAGTAATTGGTCCAGTATGTATAGCAGCAGGGGCTGTGGGTGTAACAATTGTATTGATGTCCTCATCATCCTCCCCTTCTTGAAATGAAGTCGTCCTCGACGAAAGTTCATCTTCCTCACCCAAATAAGGCTTCAAATCTGCAATGTTAAAAGTGGAACTAACCCCAAAATCTGCAGGCAGCTCAAGTTTATATGCATTATCATTTATTTTCTCTAACACCTTAAAGGGACCATCAGCACGTGGCATTAACTTTGATTTGCGCAAATCAGGAAATCTATCCTTACGCAAATGTAACCAAACAAGATCTCCAGGTGCAAACACAACATGTTTTCTACCCTTATCTCCAGCAAGTTTATATTTAGCATTCATGCGCTCAATGTTTTCCTTAGTTAACTCATGCATTTTTAAAATCAATTCAGCATGTTGTTTAGCATCGAAATTAACCTTCTCCAAAGATGGAAGAGGCAACAAATCAATAGGTGCACGAGGTAGGAAACCATACACAACTTCAAAAGGGCACATCTTAGTAGTAGAATGCAATGAACGATTATAAGAAAATTCAATATGAGGCAAGCATTCCTCCCACATTTTCTTATTATTCTTCAAAACAGCCCTAAGCATAGTAGACAACGTTCTATTGACTACTTCAGTTTGTCCATCAGTTTGGGGGTGACAAGTAGTACTAAAAAGCAGTTTAGTCCCCAACTTAGCCCATAAACATCTCCAAAAGTGACTAAGAAATTTAGTATCACGATCTGAAACAATAGTATTTGGCACACCATGCAAGCGAATAATTTTACGAAAGAACAAATCAGCAACATTAACAGCATCATCGCTTTTATGACATGGTATAAAGTGTGCCATTTTTGAGAATCTATCCACGACAACAAATATGCTATCCCTCCCCTTCTTTGTTCGAGGTAAACCTAAAACAAAGTCCATAGATATATCCTCCCAAGGAACACTAGGTACAGGCAAAGGCGTATATAAACCATGAGGATTGAGGCGTGACTTAGCTTTTTGACATGTAGTGCAGCGAGCAATAAAACGCTCAACATCCCGTCTCATCTTTGGCCAAAAGAAATGTGTAGCAAGTATGTCCTCCGTCTTCTTCACGCCAAAGTGTCCCATTAATCCTCCTCCATGCGCCTCCTGCAACAACAAAAGACGAACGGAGCTAGCTGGAATGCATAGCTTGTTAGCACGAAACACAAATCCATCGTTAACAACAAACTTGTTCCACATTCTTCCTTCTTTACAATTATGCATTACATCTTTAAAATCAGCATCATGCACATATTGATCTTTGATGGTCTCCAAACCAAATATTTTGAAGTCAAGTTGTGAAAGCATAGTATAGCGACGAGACAAAGCATCAGCAATAACATTTTCTTTTCCCTTCTTGTGTTTAATGATGATAGAGGCGGGGTGTCCCGATCTTTCGATGAGATGATAACTATCGATTTGGTGGAGACGACTTTGACGATCCGACTACAAACGTGCACGACGTTGCGCCTTAGCAATCGCTAAACCAATCTCCTGAGGTTACTGACGATGCCGGAAGCACGGTCAGCCTGACCACGAAGGTCTATTCCTGCAAGCAATCGAAGAACGAGCAAGAATATGATAAAGCAATCTGAATATTGCAAATATTTATGAGGTATTGATAATGGTGGGGATCCGTAAGCGGTCTTGGTCTGGTCGTTGGACACAAACGAAGTACACGAAGTTGCAATGGCTAACTTTTAACTAAACAAATCCCAAAGTCTAAACGATGCCCTAAGGGCTGTATATATGGAGGAAGAGGGGGGAATTTCGTGGCCCTTGGTGGAGGGGTCCGAAATCAACCCTATCTCTTGTTTCCCCACACATACGGACTCTAAAAATAGCCTATACTTATGTATTTCGAAATTACATGGGCCTGGCCCAATAATAAGGTGACGCAGCACCTAAAATAGCCTCGGGACGAAATTTATGAAGTGGCATCTTGTATATTTCGTCCAAGGCTTCATGCACCCATTATGGTGGCTTCAAAGTCCTGAAATCATCACTTGTAACTCCGTTCTTGTTCCCCTTGCGCATGCCATCATCTCCATGCTTGTTCTTGCTCCAATGTTCATCCTTCTCCAAGCTAGGCCCTTCATTTGTAAGCAAAACAAATGTATCCAATTTAGGCAGCATCGTATTCTCATGAACATTAGAATCATTACCAAGAAACGAAAGTACCTGGTAATTTAGTTGGCGTGCACGAGCTCTAGTAATTGGTCCAGTATGTATAGCAGCAGGGGCTGTGGGTGTAACAATTGTATTGATGTCCTCATCAGGGTCAAAAAAAACTTCCTATAATGGCACCTGTCTCAAAACACTCAGAAACACCTAAAAATAGGATAGCCAGAATTTTTTTTCGAAAAATGCGTTTTCGAAAAATTTTGGGCCTAAACGGAGCGTGGCTACCCAACTTTTTTTTTTCCGAAACCTACTCCGGCCAGGAAACACGAACCGGAATCTAGATGGATCCCGAAAACAAACCTAATAAGCAAGGAACTCGGATTGGTGGTGGATATATGGTGGTGGTATATGGCAGCGGTGGTGGTAGCGGTGGTAGTATATGGATATGGATCGGTGGTGGTATATGGGCACGGATTGGTGGTGGTATATGGATACGAATTCGGAGCGGTGGTGGTAGATGGCAGGGCGATGATGATGGTGTGGTGGCGGCGTGACAACTTATGACCAGAACTCGAAACTCTAAAAGACTAGACTCTAAGACCAGCAACTAGACCGATGATGCAACCGCAAATTCAACAAAGCAAAACCCTAAAAAGATTATGCAAAGGCTCAGATTGGTTCGGATATGATGAACTAACCCTAATTTTTTTTTTGTGTGGCTTTTTCGTGGACTGTAGGTATGAAGAACAGACTCGATCTAAACTACGAAAAACTGTAAAATCTCACCGAGCAACCTGGAAATCTGATACCACTTGATAGAGGCAAAGGTGTCCCGTCTTTCGATGAGATGATGGATATCGCTTTGGTGGAAGTCGACTTTGACGATCCGACTACGAACGTGCGAGGACGTCGCGCCTTAGCAATCGCTAAACCAACTCAGAGAGGTTATTGACCACGCCGGAGCACGATCAACCTGACCACGAGGGTCTGTTTCCTGCGAGCAAACGAAGAACAAGCAAGAAACTGAGATTGCAATCTGGATATTGCGAATATAAGATGAAAGCTTTATTGATCAAGGTGGGGTTCTGTGACGCCTTTGTCTGGTCGTTGAACACAAACGAAGTACGCGAAGTTGCAGCTATGGCGAACTTTTAATCTAAACAAAACCCGAAGTCTAAACGATGCCCTAAGGGCTGTATATATGGAGGAAGAGGGGGGAATTTCGTGGCCCTTGGTGGAGGGGTCCGAAATCAACCCTATCTCTTGTTTCCCCACACATACAGACTCTAAAAATAGCCTATACTTATGTATTTCGAAATTACATGGGCCTGGCCCAATAATAAGGTGACGCAGCACCTAAAATAGCCTCGGGACGAAATTTAGGAAGTGGCATCTTGTATATTTCGTCCAAGGCTTCATGCACCCATTATGGTGGCTTCAAAGTCCTGAAATCATCACTTGTAACTCCGTTCTTGTTCCCCTTGCGCATGCCATCATCTCCATGCTTGTTCTTGCTCCAATGTTCATCCTTCTCCAAGCTAGGCCCTTCATTTGTAAGCAAAACAAATGTATCCAATTTAGGCAGCATCATATTCTCATGAACATTAGAATCATTACCAAGAAACGAAAGTACCTGGTAATTTAGTTGGCGTGCACTAGCTCTAGTAATTGGTCCAGTATGTATAGCAGCAGGGGCTGTGGGTGTAACAATTGTATTGATGTCCTCATCATCCTCCCCTTCTTGAAATGAAGTCGTCCTCGACGGAAGTTCATCTTCCTCACCCAAATAAGGCTTCAAATCTGCAATGTTAAAAGTGGGACTAACCCCAAAATCTGCAGGCAGCTCAAGTTTATATGCATTATCATTTATTTTCTCTAACACCTTAAAGGGACCATCAGCACGTGGCATTAGCTTTGATTTGCGCAAATCAGGAAATCTATCCTTACGCAAATGTAACCAAACAAGATCTCCAGGTGCAAACACAACATGTTTTCTACCCTTATCTCCAGCAAGTTTATATTTAGCATTCATACGCTCAATGTTTTCCTTAGTTAACTCATGCATTTTTAAAATCAATTCAGCATGTTGTTTAGCATCAAAATTAACCTTCTCCGAAGATGGAAGAGGCAACAAATCAATACGTGCACGAGGTAGGAAACCATACACAACTTCAAAAGGGCACATCTTAGTAGTAGAATGCAATGAACGATTATAAGCAAATTCAATATGAGGCAAGCATTCCTCCCACATTTTCTTATTATTCTTCAAAACAGCCCTAAGCATAGTAGACAACGTTCTATTGACTACTTCAGTTTGTCCATCAGTTTGGGGGTGACAAGTAGTACTAAAAAGCAGTTTAGTCCCCAACTTAGCCCATAAACATCTCCAAAAGTGGCTAAGAAATTTAGTATCACGATCTGAAACAATAGTATTTGGCACACCATGCAAGCGAATAATTTCACGAAAGAACAAATCAGCAACATTAACAGCATCATCGATTTTATGACATGGTATAAAGTGTGCCATTTTCGAGAATCTATCCACGACAACAAATATGCTATCCCTCCCCTTCTTTGTTCGAGGTAAACCTAAAACAAAGTCCATAGATATATCCTCCCAAGGAACACTAGGTACAGGCAAAGGCATATATAAACCATGAGGATTGAGTCGTGACTTAGCTTTTTGACATGTAGTGCATCGAGCAATAAAACGCTCAACATCCCGTCTCATCTTTGGCCAAAAGAAATGTGTAGCAACTACGTCCTCCGTCTTCTTCACGCCAAAATGTCCCATTAATCCTCCTCCATGCGCTTCCTGCAACAACAAAAGACGAACGGAGCTAGCTGGAATGCATAGCTTGTTAGCACGAAACACAAATCCATCGTTAACGACAAACTTGTTCCACATTCTTCCTTCTTTACAATTCTGCATTACATCTTTAAAATCAGCATCATGCACATATTGATCTTTGATGGTCTCCAAACCAAATATTTTGAAGTCAAGTTGTGAAAGCATAGTATAGCGACGAGACAATGCATCAGCAATAACATTTTCTTTTCCCTTCTTGTGTTTAATGACATAAGGGAAAGTCTCAATGAATTCAACCCATTTAGCATGTCTACGATTCAGTTTAGCTTGACTTTTAATATGTTTCAAAGATTCATGATCAGAATGTATAACAAATTCTTTGGGCCATAAATAATGTTGCCATGTTTCTAAAGTCCGAACAAGAGCATATAATTCTTTATCATAAGTAGAATAATTCAGACTAGGCCCACTCAATTTTTTCGAAAAGTATGCAACAGGTTTGCCATCTTGTAATAACACACCTCCTAATCCAATTCCACTAGCATCACATTCAAGCTCAAAAGTCTTATTAATATCAGATTTGGTGGCAAATAAACATGCACTTTTCAATTTAATTTCAGAAGCAACACTAGATGGTTTATTATTAGGCTTCATTTGTTGCTCAAATTCTTTTGCCACAATCTGATTTTCACTCTTATTCGTCTCCTGTTTTGCTTTATTAGCTCTATTAATATCATCTTTCAAAATGGAATCAGGAGTCATAGGAAGCAAAGTAATATTTTTATCCTTATGAACAAGAGTATAGTGATTGTTTCTACCATGGTGTACAGAATTTTTATCAAATTGCCATGGTCTACCAAGTAATAAGGAACATGCTTGCATAGGTACCACATCACAATCAACATAATCAGCATATGTAGAGATACTAAAATGCACACGAACAGTACGTGTTACCTTAACCTTGCCGCTGTTGTTGAACCATTGGACGTAGTAAGGATGTGGATGTGGTCTTGTGGTGAGAGAAAGCTTCTCCACCATCTCCATGCTAGCCAAGTTGTTGCAGCTCCCTCCGTCTATTATGACGCGCACAGAACGTTCCTTCACAACTCCCTTGGTATGGAACAAATTGTGCCTCTGATTTTGCTCAGCTTGTGTGACCTGCACACTCAAAACACGTTGAGCAACTAAACATTCATACCTGTCAGCGTCTTCAGGAGCCATGTATTGCGTCTCATGATCAGAATCATCTCCACCATGTTCTTCACGTGTAATAAGAGCCAAAGTCTCCTCATCATAGTCACTAGCGGACTCATATCCACCATCCGCGGTAGCAATCATCACACGCGGAGATTTGCATTCTCTCGCATAATGACCTCCTCCCTTACAACGACGACAAATAATATCACTTGTGTGCCCTGTTGATGCCATGGAAGAAGAAGAACGCTGTGCATACCCCGCAGGTGCGCTCTTGGTAGATAATGGTGGTTGTGCCTGTTTTCTTGTATCACGGCTGGAGGTGGCACCGGATGGAGGTGCTGGTGCAGTTGAAGTAGAAGATGCACGTGGTGTCCATGATGAAGGTCGGCCTGCAGAAAAGTTAGTTCGCCCCAATGCTTGTCGATCCTGCACTTCACGTTCAGCTTTACAAGCAAGATGGAATAAACGAGTGATATTAGTATACTCCTTATAGTCTAGAATGGTCTGAATCTCTCTATTTAATCCACCCAGAAAACGTGCAAGCATAGCTTCATTCTCCTCAACAATACCACATCTAATCATGCCAGTTTGTAATTCCTGATAATATTCTTCTACAGAATTTTTCCCTTGTCTTAAACGCTGCAATTTTTGAAGCAATTCACGTTGATAATATGGTGGAACCCAACGCGTACGCATAGCAGTTTTCAAAGCAGCCCAAGTAGTTGGAATAGGATATAATCTACAATGTTCAGACCACCATACACATGCAAAACTAGTGAAAGCACAAACGGCAGTAACAACTCGTCTCTCCTCAGGATATTGTAAACATGTAAATCGTTGTTCAGTTTCTAACTCCCAAGTAAGATATATATCAGGAACATATCTACCCTCAAATAGTGGAATATTCAATTTCAGTTTAGGAATATGGACATCATCTCGTACCTGAGGTGGTGGTGCATGCCTACCATTACGAATATATACCTGAGGTCGACCTGCTGGTGGCGGTACAGGTGGCTGCACGTAGTGTTGATTTTGATCAACCTCATCCTCATAATCTCCCACATAATCATCCTCCTCCGCATCAGCAGCAGGAGCCACAGAAGTATCAACAGCAGCACCAACAGTTTGGCCAAACGCAAGAGGAACACGGCTTGCTCGGCGGAGGTCTGCTTCGCGACGTGGAGGTAGTCGTTGTTGTTGTTGTTGGAGAGGTGCGTTAGGTGCAGCGGGTGGTGGTGGTGGAAGACGCGCGAGCAATTCATTAAACTTGTTATCGAGCTTTGTTTCGAACGTCTTCTCAAGGCCAGTGATCTTCTCCATGGCCTCTTCAAAATTGTTCAGCACATCTTGCACATGTTCAGTCATCATTTGCTGAAACTTATCATGAAGCTCCTTGTTCGATAAATTCTCCCAGTCAATCTCGTCGGCTTGTGATCCTGGCATGGTTAGCAGCAATAGAAACACACAAGAATATGATCCTACAGACTACGAACAAGTGGTGGTGGTGGGTGTCACAAATCCGTCAAGCAAATCTCAAATTCTTACCAGTTCTTACCCAGCAGCAGGCGGTGATCGGCAACCGTTGTAATCAAAAACTCTCAAAGCTTGGATAGAGCGATTACTAGGGAGAGTCAAACGCACGACGTAGATGTATGTGGAGCTGGGAAGGCTTATAATATGGTAGCAAAAAGGGTCAGCAATAATCAATTCAGAGATGCAAAGTTGAATAAACGCTCAACGACGGTACTGTGCTGGTCCTAGGCTAGACTGTGCTAGAGACGCGAGCCTAGAACACTAACAAAATCACGGCGCGGCACGTAAACAAGGGAAAAGCACACTCTGAATTTTTCTTTCGCTCTTTTTTTTTTGCGCTGCTTTTTTTTTTTGCGAAAAATTACTATAGTGGCGAGTGTCTGAAAACTCTTCCTAGCTCAAACTGACAGGATGGGCACGAAATTTTCCGACCAATTTTTTTTTTTTTGTCGACTGCCCGGACCCAAAAACTGGAAACGGGTCAAAAAAAACTTCCTATAATGGCACCTGTCTCAAAACACTCAGAAACACCTAAAAATAGGATAGCCAGAAATTTTTTCGAAAAATAAGTTTTCGAAAAATTTTGGGCCTAAACGGAGCGTGGCTACCCGACTCTTTTTTTTTTCCGAAACCTACTCCGGCAAGGAAACACGAATCGGAATCTAGATGGATCCCGAAAACAAACCTAATAATCAAAGAACTCGGATTGGTGGTGGATATATGGTGGTGGTATATGGCAGCGGTGGTGGTAGCGGTGGTAGTATATGGATATGGATCGGTGGTGGTATATGGACACGGATTGGTGGTGGTATATGGATACGGATTCGGTGCGGTGGTGGTGGATGGCAGGGGCGATGATGATGGTGCGGCGGCGGCGTGACAACTTATGACCAGAACTCGAAACTCTAAAAGACTAGACTCTAAGACCAGCAACTAGACACGACGATGCAACCGCAAATTCAACAAAGCAAAACCCTAAAAAGATTATGCAAGGCTCAGATTGGTTCGGATATGATGAACTAACCCTAATTTTTTTTGTGGCTTTTCCGTGGACTATAGGTATGAAGAACAGACTCGATCTAAACTACTAAAAAACTGTAAAATCTCACCGAGCAACCTGGAAATCTGATACCACTTGATAGAGGCAAAGGTGTCCCGTCTTTCGATGAGATGATGGATATCGCTTTGGTGGAAGTCGACTTTGACGATCCGACTACGAACGTGCGAGGACGTCGCGCCTTAGCAATCGCTAAACCAACTCCGAGAGGTTATTGACCACGCCGGAGCACGATCAACCTGACCACGAGGGTCTGTTTCCTGCGAGCAAACGAAGAACAAGCAAGAAACTAAGATTGCAATCAGGATATTGCGAATATAAGATGAAAGCTTTATTGATCAAGGTGGGGTTCTGTGACGCCTTTGTCTGGTTGTTGAACACAAACGAAGTACGCGAAGTTGCAGCTATGGCGAACTTTTAATCTAAACAAAACCCAAAGTCTAAACGATGCCCTAAGGGCTGTATATATGGAGGAAGAGGGGGGAATTTCGTGGCCCTTGGTGGAGGAGTCCGAAATCAACCCTATCTCTTGTTTCCCCACACATACGGACTCTAAAAATAGCCTATACTTATGTATTTCGAAATTACATGGGCCTGGCCCAATAATAAGGTGACACAGCACCTAAAATAGCCTCGGGACGAAATTTATGAAGTGGCATCTTGTATATTTCGTCCAAGGCTTCATGCACCCATTATGGTGGCTTCAAAGTCCTGAAATCATCACTTGTAACTCCGTTCTTGTTCCCCTTGCGCATGCCATCATCTCCATGCTTGTTCTTGCTCCAATGTGCATCCTTCTCCAAGCTAGGCCCTTCATTTGTAAGCAAAACAAATGTATCCAATTTAGGCAGCATCATATTCTCATGAACATTAGAATCATTACCAAGAAACGAAAGTACCTGGTAATTTAGTTGGTGTGCACGAGCTCTAGTAATTGGTCCAGTATGTATAGCAGCAGGGGCTGTGGGTGTAACAATTGTATTGATGTCCTCATCATGGCCCTTGGTGGAGGGGTCCGAAATCAACCCTATCTCTTGTTTCCCCACACATACGGACTCTAAAAATAGCCTATACTTATGTATTTCGAAATTACATGGGCCTGGCCCAATAATAAGGTGACGCAGCACCTAAAATAGCCTCGGGACGAAATTTATGAAGTGGCATCTTGTATATTTCGTCCAAGGCTTCATGCACCCATTATGGTGGCTTCAAAGTCCTGAAATCATCACTTGTAACTCCGTTCTTGTTCCCCTTGCGCATGCCATCATCTCCATGCTTGTTCTTGCTCCAATGTTCATCCTTCTCCAAGCTAGGCCCTTCATTTGTAAGCAAAACAAATGTATCCAATTTAGGCAGCATCATATTCTCATGAACATTAGAATCATTACCAAGAAACGGAAGTACCTAGTAATTTAGTTGGTGTGCACGAGCTCTAGTAATTGGTCCAGTATGTATAGCAGCAGGGGCTGTGGGTGTAACAATTGTATTGATGTCCTCATCATCCTCCCCTTCTTGAAATGAAGTCGTCCTCGACGGAAGTTCATCTTCCTCACCCAAATAAGGCTTCAAATCTGCAATGTTAAAAGTGGGACTAACCCCAAAATCTGCAGGCAGCTCAAGTTTATATGCATTATCATTTATTTTCTCTAACACCTTAAAGGGACCATCAGCACGTGGCATTAACTTTGATTTGCGCAAATCAGGAAATCTATCCTTACGCAAATGTAACCAAACAAGATCTCCAGGTGCAAACACAACATGTTTTCTACCCTTATCTCCAGCAAGTTTATATTTAGCATTCATACGCTCAATGTTTTCCTTAGTTAACTCATGCATTTTTAAAATCAATTCAGCACGTTGTTTAGCATCAAAATTAACCTTCTCCGAAGATGGAAGAGGCAACAAATCAATCGGTGCACGAGGTAGGAAACCATACACAACTTCAAAAGGGCACATCTTCGTAGTAGCATGCAATGAACGATTATAAGCAAATTCAATATGAGGCAAGCATTCCTCCCACATTTTCTTATTATTCTTCAAAACAGCCCTAAGCATAGTAGACAACGTTCTATTGACTACTTCAGTTTGTCCATCAGTTTGGGGGTGACAAGTAGTACTAAAAAGCAGTTTAGTCCCCAACTTAGCCCATAAACATCTCCAAAAGTGGCTAAGAAATTTAGTATCACGATCTGAAACAATAGTATTTGGCACACCATGCAAGCGAATAATTTCACGAAAGAACAAATCAGCAACATTAACAGCATCATCGCTTTTATGACATGGTATAAAGTGTGCCATTTTCGAGAATCTATCCACGACAACAAATATGCTATCCCTCCCCTTCTTTGTTCGAGGTAAACCTAAAACAAAGTCCATAGATATATCCTCCCAAGGAACACTAGGTACAGGCAAAGGCATATATAAACCATGAGGATTGAGTCATGACTTAGCTTTTTGACATGTAGTGCATCGAGCAATAAAACGCTCAACATCCCGTCTCATCTTTGGCCAAAAGAAATGTGTAGCAAGTACGTCCTCCGTCTTCTTCACGCCAAAGTGTCCCATTAATCCTCCTCCATGCGCCTCCACAACAAAAGACGAACGGAGCTAGCTGGAATGCATAGCTTGTTAGCACGAAACACAAATCCATCGTTAACGACAAACTTGTTCCACATTCTTCCTTCTTTACAATTCTGCATTACCTCTTTAAAATCAGCATCATGCACATATTGATCTTTGATGGTCTCCAAACCAAATATTTTGAAGTCAAGTTGTGAAAGCATAGTATAGCGACGAGACAATGCATCAGCAATAACATTTTCTTTTCCCTTCTTGTGTTTAATGACATAAGGGAAAGTCTCAATGAATTCAACCCATTTAGCATGTCTACGATTCAGTTTAGCTTGACTTTTAATATGTTTCAAAGATTCATGATCAGAATGTATAACAAATTCTTTGGGCCATAAATAATGTTGCCATGTTTCTAAAGTCCGAACAAGAGCATATAATTCTTTATCATAAGTAGAATAATTCAGACTAGGCCCACTCAATTTCTCAGAAAAGTATGCAACAGGTTTGCCATCTTGTAATAACACACCTCCTAATCCAATTCCACTAGCATCACATTCAAGCTCAAAAGTCTTATTAAAATCAGGAAGTTGGAGTAAAGGAGCATGTGTCAACTTATCTTTCAATACCGTGAAGGCTTCTTCCTGTGCGGTACCCCAAACAAAAGGCACATCCTTCTTTGTAAGCTCGTTGAGAGGTGCAGCAATGGTGCTGAAATCTCTCACAAAACGCCTATAGAATCCAGCGAGGCCAAGAAAACTCCTCACTTGTGTGACCGTTTTGGGCTGCGGCCAACTCTCAATAGCTTCAATCTTGGCTTTATCAACTTCAATTCCCTGTGGAGTAACAACATAGCCAAGAAAAGATACTCGGTCGGTGCAAAAGGTGCACTTCCCAAGGTTACCAAATTTCTTTTGGCCAAAGGTGAAGAAGACGGAGGATGTACTTGCTACACATTTCTTTTGGCCAAAGATGAGACGGGATGTTGAGCGTTTTATTGCTCGATGCACTACATGTCAAAAAGCTAAGTCACGACTCAATCCTCATGGTTTATATATGCCTTTGCCTGTACCTAGTGTTCCTTCGGAGGATATATCTATGGACTTTGTTTTAGGTTTACCTCGAACAAAGAAGGGGAGGGATAGCATATTTGTTGTCGTGGATAGATTCTCGAAAATGGCACACTTTATACCATGTCATAAAAGCGATGATGCTGTTAATGTTGCTGATTTGTTCTTTCGTGAAATTATTCGCTTGCATGGTGTGCCAAATACTATTGTTTCAGATCGTGATACTAAATTTCTTAGCCACTTTTGGAGATGTTTATGGGCTAAGTTGGGGACTAAACTGCTTTTTAGTACTACTTGTCACCCCCAAACTGATGGACAAACTGAAGTAGTCAATAGAACGTTGTCTACTATGCTTAGCGCTGTTTTGAAGAATAATAAGAAAATGTGGGAGGAATGCTTGCCTCATATTGAATTTGCTTATAATCGTTCATTGCATTCTACTACTAAGATGTGCCCTTTTGAAGTTGTGTATGGTTTCCTACCTCATGCACCTATTGATTTGTTGCCTCTTCCATCTTCGGAGAAGGTTAATTTTGATGCTAAACAACGTGCTGAATTGATTTTAAAAATGCATGAGTTAACTAAGGAAAACATTGAGCGCATGAATGCTAAATATAAACTTGCTGGAGATAAGGGTAGAAAACATGTTGTGTTTGCACCTGGAGATCTTGTTTGGTTACATTTGCGTAAGGATAGATTTCCTGATTTGCGCAAATCAAAGTTAATGCCACGTGCTGATGGTCCCTTTAAGGTGTTAGAGAAAATAAATGATAATGCATATAAACTTGAGCTGCCTGCAGATTTTGGGGTTAGTCCCCCTTTAAACATTGCAGATTTGAAGCCTTATTTGGGTGAGGAAGATGAACTTCCGTCGAGGACGACTTCATTTCAAGAAGGGGAGGATGATGAGGACATCAATACAATTGTTACACCCACAGCCCCTGCTGCTATACATACTGGACCAATTACTAGAGCTCGTGCACGCCAACTAAATTACCAGGTACTTTCGTTTCTTGGTAATGATTCTAATGTTCATGAGAATATGATGCTGCCTAAATTGGATACATTTGTTTTGCTTACAAATGAAGGGCCTAGCTTGGAGAAGGATGAACATTGGAGCAAGAACAAGCATGGAGATGATGGCATGCGCAAGGGGAACAAGAACGGAGTTACAAGTGATGATTTCAGGACTTTGAAGCCACCATAATGGGTGCATGAAGCCTTGGACGAAATATACAAGATGCCACTTCATAAATTTCGTCCCGAGGCTGTTTTAGGTGCTGCGTCACCTTATTATTGGGCCAGGCCCATGTAATTTCGAAATACATAAGTATTGATAGAGGCGGGGGTGTCCCGATCTTTCGATGAGATGATAACTATCGATTTGGTGGAGACGACTTTGACGATCCGACTACAAACGTGCACGACGTTGCGCCTTAGCAATCGCTAAACCAATCTCCTGAGGTTACTGACGATGCCGAAAACACGGTCAGCCTGACCACGAAGGTCTATTCCTGCAAGCAATCGAAGAACGAGCAAGAATATGATAAAGCAATCTGAATATTGCAAATATATATGAGGTATTGATAATGGTGGGGATCCGGAAGCGGTCTTGGTCTGGTCGTTGGACACAAACGAAGTACACGAAGTTGCAATGGCTAACTTTTAACTAAACAAATCCCAAGGAAAAGCTACTAGATGGATCTACTTATATAGGAGCAAGGGGTGGAGGCCAAGGAGGTGGGAGGACGTCCCAAGGCAGCCTAAAACTAAATCTAGGTCGTACAAGGCCAATGGGCCCAAGTGGAGGTGATGTAACACCTTTGGACTTGTAGTTTGACTCGGATTCTGCTGCAGCATCATATTGTTTCGTCCACAACTCAACGCTCCGGACGAATTTGAAGGTGATTCCAATTGGGTTGGAAAGTGCACGAAATCTAGTTTCCAACAAAAAAAGAATCACCCAATTCGGAGTCCGTATGAAAAACTTGTGTGCGTTTTGAGTCAGGTGTGTCTGTGCAGTCCGAATCTGAATCCAGAACGTGAGAGACTTGGACTCTATCTTCTCTTTGGCCAAAAGTGACGTGAGAGAACTTTGTGGACAGCAAATAAACATCTCTTTCTTCCTTATCTTCATATGTGGATTGTACAAATGTCCCATACACCTGCAATTAGACAAAACACAAAAGTGTGTGAAGTATTTTTGTTCTGGATAACATAAATAGATTATTGAATAGTTTGCACTAGAAATCACCTGACAAATATGCATATATGCAATATTTTTGGTCATATCCAAGGTAGTCATGTCCTCATCATCTCCTCTGGATTGGTACGGTATGGTGCACGGTTTGGCAGTGAAGCACCGGGAATTAAGTCAATCTGATGCTCAATCCCTCGAATAGGCGGTAATCCCGGTGGCACGTCTTGTGGAAAGACGTCAGCGAACTCCTGCAAAATGTTAGTGACAGCAGGAGGCAAAGAGGAAGGCACGTCCTCGAATGAAAATAATGCCTCTTTGCACACAAAAGCATAGCAAACAGATTTGCTGAAATCTAGCTCATCAATATCAGATTTGGTGGCAAATAAACATGCACTTTTCAATTTAATTTCAGAAGCAACACTAGATGGTTTATTATTAGGTTTCATTTGTTGCTCAAATTCTTTTGCCACAATCTGATTTTCACTCTTATTCTTCTCCTGTTGTGCTTTATTAGCTCTATTAATATCATCTTTCAAAATGGAATCAGGAGGCATAGGAAGCAAAGTAATATTTCTATCCTTATGAACAAGAGTATAGTGATTGTTTCTACCATGGTGTACAGAATTTTTATCAAATTGCCATGGTCTACCAAGTAATAAGGAACATGCTTGCATAGGTACCACATCACAATCAACATAATCAGCATATGTAGAGATACTAAAATGCACACGAACAGTACGTGTTACCTTAACCTTGCCGCTATTGTTGAACCATTGGATGTAGTAAGGATGTGGATGTGGTCTTGTGGTGAGAGAAAGCTTCTCGACCATCTCCATGCTAGCCAAGTTGTTGCAGCTCCCTCCGTCTATGATGACGCGCACAGAACGTTCCTTCACAACTCCCTTGGTATGGAACAAATTGTGCCTCTGATTTTGCTCAGCTTGTGTGACCTGCACACTCAAAACACGTTGAGCAACTAAACATTCATACCTGTCAGCGTCTTCAGGAGCCATGTATTGCGTCTTATTATCAGAATCATCTCCACCATGTTCTTCACGTGTAATAAGAGCCAAAGTCTCCTCATCATAGTCACTAGCGGACTCATATCCACCATCCGCGATAGCAATCATCACACGCGGAGATTTGCATTCTCTCGCATAATGACCTCCTCCCTTACGACGACGACAAATAATATCACTTGTGTGCCCTGTTGATGCTATGGAAGAAGAAGAATGCTGTGTAGGCCCCGCAGGTGCGCTCTTGGCAGATAATGGTGGTTGTGCCTGTTTTCTTGTATCACGGCTGGAGGTGGCACCTGATGGAGGTGCTGGTGCAGTTGAAGTAGAAGATGCACCTGGTGTCTATGATGAAGGTCGGCCTGCAGAAAAGTTAGTTCGCCCCAATGCTTGTCTGTCCTGCACTTCACTTTCAGCTTTACAAGCAAGATGGAATAAACGAGTGATATTAGTATACTCCTTATAGTCTAGAATGGTCTGAATCTCTCTATTTAATCCACCCAGAAAACGTGCAAGCATAGCTTCATTCTCCTCAACAATACCACATCCAATCATGCCAGTTTGTAATTCCTGATAATATTCTTCTACAGAATTTTTTCCTTGTCTTAAACGCTGCAATTTTTGAAGCAATTCACGTTGATAATATGGTGGAACCCAACGCGTACGCATAGCAGTTTTCAAAGCAGCCCAAGTAGTTGGAATAGGATATAATCTACAATGTTCAGACCACCATACACATGCAAAACTAGTGAAAGCACAAACAGCAGCAGCAACTCGTCTCTCCTCAGGATATTGTAAACATGTAAATCGTTGTTCAGTTTCTAACTCCCAAGTAAGATATATATCAGGAACATATCTACCCTCAAATGGTGGAATATTCAATTTCAGTTTAGGAATATGGACATCATCTCGTACCTGAGGTGGTGGTGCAGGCCTACCATGACGAATATATACCTGAGGTCGACCTGCTGGTGGTGGTGCTGGTGGCTGCTCGTAGATCTGATTTTGATCAACCTCATCCTCATAATCGCCCGCATACTCATCATCCTCCTGGGTACCAGCAGCAGCAGTAGCAGGAGCCACAGAAGTATCAACAGCAGCACCAACAGTTTGGCCAAACGCAAGAGGAACACGGCTCGCTCGGCGAAGGTCTATTTCGCGACGTGGAGGTAGTCATTGTTGTTGTTGTTGGAGAGGTGCATTAGGTGCAGCGGGTGGTGGTGGTGGAAGACGCGCGAGCAATTTATTAAATCTGTTATCGAGCTTTGTTTCGAACGTCTTCTCAAAGCCAGTGATCTTCTCCATGGCCTCTTCAAAATTGTTCAGCACATCTTGCACCTGTTCAGTCATCATTTGCTGAAACTTATCATGAAGCTCCTTGTTCGATAAATTCTCCCAGACAATCTCGTCGACTTGTGATCCTGGCATGTTAGCAGCAATAGAAACACACAAGAATATGATCCTACAGACTACTAAAAAGTGGTGGTGGTGTATCACAAATCCGTCAAGCAAATCTCAAATTCTTACCAGTTCTTACCCAGCATCAGGCGGTGATCGGCAACCGTTGTAGTCAAAAACTCTCAAAGCTTGGATAGAGCGATTACCAGGGAGAGTCAAACACACGACGTAGATGTATGTGGAGCTGGGAAGGCTTATAGTATGGTAGCAAAAAGGGTCAGCAATAATCAATTCAGAGATGCAAAGTTGAATAAACGCTCAACGACGGTACTGTGCTGGTCCTAGGCTAGACTGTGCTAGAGACGCGAGCCTAGAACACCAACAAAATCACGGCGCGGCACGTAAACAAGGGAAAAGCACACTCTGAATTTTTTTTTGCTCTTTTTTTTTTGCGCTCTTTTTTTTTTGCGCTGCTTTTTTTCTTTTTTTTTTTGCGAAAAATCACTATAATGGCGAGTATCTCAAAACTCTTCCTAGCTCAAACTGACAGGATGGGCACGAAATTTTTCGACCAATTTTTTTTTTCGACTGTCCGGACCCAAAAACTGGAAACGGGTCAAAAAAAACTTCCTATAATGGCACCTGTCTCAAAACATTCAAAACACCTAAAACTAGGATAGCCAGAAATTTTTTCGAAAAATGCGTTTTCGAAAAATTTTGGGCCTAAACGGAGCGTGGCTACCCGACTCTTTTTTTTTCCGAAACCTACTCCGGCAAGGAAACACGAATCGGAATCTAGATGGATCCCGAAAACAAACCTAATAAGCAAGGAACTCGGATTGGTGGTGGATATATGGTGGTGGTATATGGCAGCGGTGGTGGTAGCGGTGGTAGTATATGGATATGGATCGGTGGTGGTATATGGGCACGGATTGGTGGTGGTATATGGATACGAATTCGGAGCGGTGGTGGTGGCAGGGGCGATGATGATGGTGCGGCGGCGGCGTGTCAACTTATGACCAGAACTCGAAACTCTAAAAGACTAGACTCTAAGACCAGCAACTAGACCGACGATGCAACCGCAAATTCAACAAAGCAAAACCCTAAAAAGATTATGCAAAGGCTCAGATTGGTTCGGATATGATGAGCTAACCCTAATTTTTTTTGTGTGGCTTTTTCGTGGACTGTAGGTATGAAGAACAGACTCGATCTAAACTACGAAAAACTGTAAAATCTCACCGAGCAACCTGGAAATCTGATACCACTTGATAGAGGCAAAGGTGTCCCGTCTTTCGATGAGATGATGGATATCGCTTTGGTGGTAGTCGACTTTGACGATCCGACTACGAACGTGCGAGGACGGCGCTCCTTAGCAATCGCTAAACCAACTCCGAGAGGTTATTGACCACGCCAGAGCACGATCAACCTGACCACGAGGGTCTGTTTCCTGCGAGCAAACGAAGAACAAGCAAGAAACTAAGATTGCAATCTGGATATTGCGAATATAAGATGAAAGCTTTATTGATCAAGGTGGGGTTCTGTGACGCCTTTGTCTGGTCGTTAAACACAAACGAAGTACGCGAAGTTGCAGCTATGGCGAACTTTTAATCTAAACAAAAACCAAAGTCTAAACGATGCCCTAAGGGCTGTATATATGGAGGAAGAGGGGGGAATTTCGTGGCCCTTGGTGAGGGGTCCGAAATCAACCCTATCTCTTGTTTCCCCACACATACGGACTCTAAAAATAGCCTATACTTATGTATTTCGAAATTACATGGGCCTGGCCCAATAATAAGGTGACGCAGCACCTAAAATAGCCTCGGGACGAAATTTATGAAGTGGCATCTTGTATATTTCGTCCAAGGCTTCATGCACCCATTATGGTGGCTTCAAAGTCCTGAAATCATCACTTGTAACTCCGTTCTTGTTCCCCTTGCGCATGCCATCATCTCCATGCTTGTTCTTGCTCCAATGTTCATCCTTCTCCAAGCTAGGCCCTTCATTTGTAAGCAAAACAAATGTATCCAATTTAGGCAGCATCATATTCTCATGAACATTAGAATCATTACCAAGAAACGAAAGTACCTGGTAATTTAGTTGGCGTGCACGAGCTCTAGTAATTGGTCCAGTATGTATAGCAGCAGGGGCTGTGGGTGTAACAATTGTATTGATGTCCTCATCAGGAGGATTAATGGGACACTTTGGCGTGAAGAAGACGGAGGACGTACTTGCTACACATTTCTTTTGGCCAAAGATGAGACGGGATGTTGAGCGTTTTATTGCTCGATGCACTACATGTCAAAAAGCTAAGTCACGACTCAATCCTCATGGTTTATATATGCCTTTGCCTGTACCTAGTGTTCCTTGGGAGGATATATCTATGGACTTTGTTTTAGGTTTACCTCGAACAAAGAAGGGGAGGGATAGCATATTTGTTGTCGTGGATAGATTCTCGAAAATGGCACACTTTATACCATGTCATAAAAGCGATGATGCTGTTAATGTTGCTGATTTGTTCTTTCGTGAAATTATTCGCTTGCATGGTGTGCCAAATACTATTGTTTCAGATCGTGATACTAAATTTCTTAGCCACTTTTGGAGATGTTTATGGGCTAAGTTGGGGACTAAACTGCTTTTTAGTACTACTTGTCACCCCCAAATTGATGGACAAACTGAAGTAGTCAATAGAACGTTGTCTACTATGCTTAGGGCTGTTTTGAAGAATAATAAGAAAATGTGGGAGGAATGCTTGCCTCATATTGAATTTGCTTATAATTGTTCATTGCATTCTAGTACTAAGATGTGCCCTTTTGAAGTTGTCTATGGTTTCCTACCTCGTGCACCTATTGATTTGTTGCCTCTTCCATCTTCGGAGAAGGTTAATTTTGATGCTAAACAACGTGCTGAATTGATTTTAAAAATGCATGAGTTAACTAAGGAAAACATTGAGTGTATGAATGCTAAATATAAACTTGCTGGAGATAAGGGTAGAAAACATGTTGTGTTTGCACCTGCAGATCTTGTTTGGTTACATTTGCGTAAGGATAGATTTCCTGATTTGCGCAAATCAAAGCTAATGCCACGTGCTGATGGTCCCTTTAAGGTGTTAGAGAAAATAAATGATAATGCTTATAAACTTGAGCTGCCTGCAGATTTTGGGGTTAGTCCCACTTTTAACATTGCAGATTTGAAGCCTTATTTGTGTGAGGAAGATGAGTTTCCGTCGAGGACGACTTCATTTCAAGAAGGGGAGGATGATGAGGACATCAATACCACTGTTACACCCACAACCCCTACTGCTACATATACTGGACCAATTACTAGAGCTCGCGCACGCCAATTAATTATCAGGTACTTCCGTTTCTTGGTAATGATTCTAATGTTCATGAGAATATGATGCTGCCTAAATTGGATACATTTGTTTTGCTTACAAATGAAGGGCCTAGCTTGGAGAAGGATGAACATTGGAGCAAGAACAAGCATGGAGATGATGCCATGCGCAAGGGGAACAAGAACGGAGTTACAAGTGATGATTTCAGGACTTTGAAGCCACCATAATGGGTGCATGAAGCCTTGGACGAAATATACAAGATGCCACTTCATAAATTTCGTCCCGAGGCTATTATAGGTGCTGCGTCACCTTCTTATTGGGCCAGGCCCATGTAGTTTCGAAATACATAGGTATAGGCTAATTTTAGAGTCCGTATGTGTGGGGAAACAAGAGATAGGGTTGATTTCGGACCCCTCCACCAAGGGCCACGAAATTCCCCCTCTCTTCCTCCATATATACAGCCCTTAGGGCACCGTTTAGACTTTGGGTTTTGTTTAGATTAAAAGTTCGCCATAGCTGCAACTTCGCGTACTTCGTTTGTGTTCAACGACCAGACAAAGGCGTCACAGAACCCCACCTTGATCAATAAAGCTTTCATCTTATATTCACAATATCCAGATTGCAATCTTAGTTTCTTGCTTGTTCTTCGTTTGCTCGCAGGAAACAGACCCTCGTGGTGAGGTTGATCGTGCTCCGGCGTGGTCAATAACCTCTCGGAGTTGGTTTAGCGATTGCTAAGGCGCGACGTCCTCGCACGTTCGTAGTCGGATCGTCAAAGTCGACTTCCACCAAAGCGATATCCATCATCTCATCAAAAGACGGGACACCTTTGCCTCTATCATATAGTCCAAGAAAAAGCCACAAGAAAGTTAGACTACTTCATCATATCCTAGATAATCTGAGCCTTTTCGCCATTGCCACTTAGGTTTTGTTTTGTTGAATTTTCGGTTGCATCATGTATCGAGTTGCTGGTTTTAGTGTCTAGTCTTTTAGAGTTTTGAGTTCTAGTCACGTTTTGTTCACGTCGCATCCGCTCACACCATCATCCACTTTGTTGTCATTTTTTTATTACCACTTATTTTCTTCATCGTCGCCGCCGCCATCACCGCCATCCATCCGTTGTGGTCGTTCGTCGCCATTGTGATTCATCTTGAAGAGAAAATATAAGAGAATGAGAGAGTTGCATACGAAAGGAGAAGTTAAAAGGACGATCAGATCTAATTCTCTTTGAGTTTCAATTGCTCATATCTGCGTGTACTGGTATTCAAGTTGGCAAGTTTCGTTTGGGGAGTCCAAAAGGCAAGTTCTGATCGGCTAAAAAAAGGGCAAGTGGTACCGATTGGTTTCATTTGTGGCTGATTTTGTTGGGCAGGTTTCGTTTAAACAAATAGAGATCAAAGAAAGAGACAGTAGGAAAGAAGGGATCTTCCACACCAGAAAAGGCAAGTAGTGATTCGTTCTATAAATCCCCGATTTTTGGTGTGGTACACGAGGAAGGAGAAAAATGCAAAAGAGGCAATCGTGTCTTCGGTTTGGAAAGTTTGGATCCGCCAAAGATTAAAAAAATACAGGTCGTTGTGTACTTTGGCACGTTTAAAAGAAAAGTACTAATTTGGAAAGCCTAGATTCGGCCAAGAATAAAACGATCGATATTTTTTTGGGGCTGATCTGCCGTGGGATCAAAGGAACGTTTGATTGAAAGGAAAAAAAACAGGTCGGTAGACATTTTTGGAAGGACTCCCACGTGAGTTGTTTTCTTTTGGAAAGAAATCCCGTGAGTGGGGAAGGAAAGTATACATAAATTCGTTTGTGTACTGCACAAGAAAGTATAGAAGGAGACAACGTAAGAAATTTGGAAGGTTTGGATCGGTTAAAAAAAGGAGAAATTATAGCAGATCTGTTGTCTTTTTGGGACGTTGCCAACAAGAAAAGATAGAAGAGAAAATTGAGAGAGATTTGGAAAGATTCTGCCATAATTGCTGCGATTTTTTGTGCTGTTGGGTTGCTTGGCAGGGCACGTTCGATCCTGTTGAAAAGGCAAGTCTGATCAAAAAAAATTATAGAATAATTCAACGAGATATTAGAGAGAGTAGTAAGGAAGAAAAAAACAGAAGTGCACGTGGATTTGTTGCCTTCGAGTTGAGCATCACGTTGGAGATAAAAAAAAGGAAGGATTGCAAGTTGGCTGATTCGGTTTGGATTCCCAAGAAAGGTGTACGTGCAGTTCAGATTTGTTTTTCTTTTGGAGAATCCTAGTGGACACGTTCGGAGTTTGGAGAGTAAATAAAACAAAAAGTAGTTTCCTTACAGGAGACGTGGTGTTCGCGGTTAAGGGAAAAAAGTGGACTGCAGATCTGATTGGTGTTACTTTGAAAGGAAATTACAGCGAAAAAAAGGAAAGTGATCCGCAAAAAAAGGGAGCATTTTCTTGTGGAGCCGCGTTACTAGTACTTGTGCCTCTTCAAAAAAACCAAGGGTTTGAATTCATCGGGGAAACAATGATGCACAAGTTTTATCGGCTGTCTCATTGATCTTTGTGTCACACACATTTTTGATTCCTAAATCCATAGTGCTTTTGGAGAGAGATAATTATTTGGTCGTTCGCTTTGGGAAGAATCATACTATTTGAATGCGTTTTTCCTTGCTTCATTATTTTCTTCTCGGTCACGGTGTGAATTTTCATCTGTCTTAGGCTCGCGTCTCTAGTACAGTCTAGCCTAGGACCAGCACTTGACCACTTTGAACGATTTTTCAGCTTGCATTAATTAATGTGGTTGTAGCATTTTTCCCACATATATAAAGCCAACCTAGCTCCACATATTCCTACATCATGCATACATACGTTCACCTGGCAATCGCTTTACCCAACTCTTGGAGTTATTTGACACCGCTGGTTGCCGGTCACCTCCTGCTGCATGGTAAGAACTTGTAAGACTTTGATTTGCTATACTGTGAGCGTTTTACCACCACTTCTCAGTCGTTCATCAGAACATTATTTTTGGATTTTGTTTCTTGTTTCTACTAATCATGACAGGATCCAGAGTCAATTCATGGGTTTTGTCGATCGCGGGAGACGTGCCACCACCTATGCAAATATCACAACCATCACGAGAGGTGCACAAACATCCAAATGCACATGATCAGGTTAATGTTTCTATACCACCATTTAATGGTCGTTTTAGACCTGCTTTATATATTGAATGGGAGTTTGACCTAAATAATATATTTGCTTCCCATAATTTTGATGAACATAAAAAAGATAAGATTGCAGTTGGTTCTTTCACCGGTTATGCTTTAGTTTGGTGTAGTGAATATTGTCGGTTACACCCTGATTATATACCTACTACTTGGGATGATTTGAAACTTGCCATGCGACATACATTTGTCCCCGCTTATTATACTCGTGACATGATGAAAAAGTTGCAACATTTAAAACAAGGCAGTGACACCGTAACGAAATATTATGATGATTTACAAACTACCTTGTTGCATTCCTCTTTAGAAGAAAGCGAAGAAGATTTTATGGATAGATTTTGGGGAGGTTTAAACCGTGACATTCAAGAGATACTAATTCATGAAACATGTTATCCTATGGACCGTTTGTTTCGTCTTGCTTGCAAAGCTGAACAGGAGATAACAAGATGTGTTGCCCACAAGACAAACAAGCGGGAGGTGCAAATCCCAAGATTTGCGACGGTTGTTCCTTCCACCACTGTGTCTCCTATGAAAACAACATCCATTGTTGAGATCACTACATCACCTCCACCATGTGATGTGTCGCCACCTAGAGTGCCTACATCATCTCTGTTGCTCATAAGAGGTAATGACAAAGGTACAGATCTTCCACCTCCACATGAGTATGATGAATTCCTTGTCAATTTAAATGAACCATGCGATGAGCTACCCACTACTTTGAGGACTCTGTTGATGATTTGACTTTGCCATGTGATCAAAAAAATTTAAGTGAACCCATTGAATTAACTATCGATGCAAAAGAATCAAGTGAATCAGGGAATAAATCATATTTGGATCAAATGCGTTTGAAAATAATTGTGCCAATGTTTAATCATTTTGATATGACCTCTAATCTTGGCGATGATTCATCAATGTTGGGATGGTTTAATGATAAGCATTGTCAATCTTTTGATATGAATAAGAGCTTCACTTATATGTGCAAACCGAGTTGCAATATTTTCATGCCTTTGACTTCTTGTGATAATATATTGGCTTTATATTTCACGACTTTTGAAGGGTGCTCTTGTATAACTGTGTCACATGTGCCACAACTGAGATCAGTAATAATGGATGACATATACATATACAACGTGTACACCTTGTCTCTTTTGTTAGCCACATTTCAGATTAAGCAACGCCGAGGACGGCTTTGTTTTCAAGAAGGAGAGGATGATGAGGACATGGCTACCACAGTTACACCCATATCCCCTGTTGTTTTACCTCTTGGAACAGTTGCTAGAGCTCAGATACGCCAATTAAATTGTCAGGTACATTCCTTTCTTGGTAATGTTTCTAGTGTTCATGCGAATATGATGTTGCCTAACTTAGATACATTTGTGTTACTTGCAATTGAAGGGCCTAGCACGGACAAGAAGGATGAACATTGGAGCATGGTCAAGCACGGAGATGAAGGTGCGTGCAAAGAGAACAAGAAAGAAGGTTCAAGTGGAGATTTCCGGACTTTGAAGCCACCATGATGACATACAAGAAGATGGACGAAATACACAACATGGTCTTTCATAAATTTCGTACATAGCTTATTATTGGTGTTGCGACACCTTTTTTTTGGACCAGGCCCATGTAATATATTTTTAGACTCCATATTGTAGGGGAAACGACTTAGGAGGTGTTTTAGTCCCACCTTGCCAAGGGTGGAAAAATCCCCTCTCTTTTCAATATAAATATAGGCCTTAAGGCATCGTTTAGATTTGGGTTTTATTTAGTTAAAAGTTAGCCATCGCTGCAACTTCGTGTACTTCGTTTGTGTCCAACGACCAGACCAAGACCGCTTATGAAACCCCACTTTTATCAATACTTCATCCATATTCGCAATATTCAGATTGCTTAATCATATTCTTGCTTGTTCTTCGATTGCTTGCAGGAGTAGACCTTCGTGGTCAGGTTGATCGTGCTCCGGCGTGGTCAATAACCTTTCGGAGTTGGTTTAGCGATTGCTAAGGCCCAACTTCGTGCACGTTTGTAGTCGGGTCGTCAAAGTCGTCTCCACCAAATCGATAGTTATCATCTCATCGAAAGATCGGGACACCCCCGCCTCTATCACTGGTGCCCGGAGTGGCCGGCGAACCCCGTCGTCATGCCAAAGAAAGGCGGAAAGGAGCACATGTGTGTTGTCTTCACCAACCTCAACAAGTCCTGCCCCCAAGGCCCGTTCCTGCTTCGGCGCATCGACCAGATTGTCGACTCCATCGCCGAGTGCGACCTGCTGTGTTTCCTGGACGCGTTCTCGGGCTACCACCAGATCAAGATGGCAGTGGAGGATGTGGAGAAGACGGCCTTCCTGACCCCATGCGGGGTGTACTGCTACACTTGCATGTCGTTTGGGCTGCACAACGCAGGTGCGGCCTTCCAACGGCTGATGCACATCGCCCTAGGTCAGCAACTCGAGAGAAACGCTGAAGCCTACATCGACGATATCGTGGTAATATCTCTGGAGGCAAGAACTTTGATTCAGGATCCGGAGGAGACCTTCGCAAGCCTGCGCCAGGTGGACCTGCGACTCAACTCGAAGAAGTGCGTGTTCGGTGTACCCTTCGGCAAATTGCTGGCTTCCTCGTGTCCCACAGGGGGGTCGAGGCTATCCCGGAGAAGGTCAAGGCGATAGAAGACATAAGCCCACCGCAAACTCTCAAGGAAATGCAGAATCTTGTGGACTGCGTGACCTCGCTAGGGCGCTTCATCTCCAAGCTGGGGAGCGCACCTTGCCATTCTTCAAGCTGATGAAGAAGAAGGGCCCATCCGAGTGGATCCGGAGGCCGACCTGGCATTTCAAGACCTCAAGAGATACCTGACCAGCCCTCCGGTGATGGTGGAGGCTCGTCCCCTCGAGCCCCTGATGCTTTACCTTGCCGCCACTCCCTACTCCGCCAACACGGCACTAGTGGCGGTCCGGGAAGATCGCAAGGCCAATGGCCTGTTGTGTTGTGCCACACCTCCAGCCGGGGTGATACGGCACCAGGAGGATACCGCAGAGGTTGCGACAACATAACCAAATGATCAAGCCCGGCTGGGCGGCGTCCTCGAGCCTGCAGAGGCCACAATGGATGACCAGGCTCCTAAGGTCCCATCACCTCAGGAGACACCCCGACCTCCGGCAAACGCGGTGATAGAGGCTAAGGTGTCCCGATGTTTCAATGAGATGGTGGCTATCGTTTTCTGTCGGAGTCGACTTTGACGATCCGACTACGAACGTGCGAGACGTCGCGCCTTAGCAATCGCTAAACCAACTTCCGAGGGTTATTGACCACGCCGGAGCACGATTAACCTGACCACGAGGGTCTGTTTCCTGCGAGCAAACGAAGAACAAGCAAGAAACTGAGATTGCAATCTAGATATTGCGAATATAAGATGAAAGCTTTATTGATCAAGGTGGGGTTCTGTGACGTCTTGGTCTGGTCGTTGGACACAAATGAAGTACGCGAAGTTGCAGCTATGGCGAACTTTTAATCTAAACAAAACCCAAAGTCTAAACGACGCCCTAAGGGCTGTATATATGGAGGAAGAGGGGGGAATTTCGTGGCCCTTGAGGGTGGGGTCCGAAACCAACCCTAACTCTTGTTTCCCCACACATACGGACTCTAAAAATAGCCTATACTTAAGTATTTCGAAATTACATGGGCCTGGCCCATTAATAAGGTGACGCAGCACCTAGAATAGCCTATGGACGAATATTATGAAGTGGCATCTTGTATATTTCGTCCAAGGCTTCATGCACTCCTTATGGCGGCTTTAAAGTCCTGAAATCATCACTTGTAACTCCGTTCTTGATCCCCCTGCGCATGCCATCAACTCTATGTGTGTTCTTGCTCCAATGTTCATCCTTCTCCAAGCTAGGCCCTTCATTTGTAAGCAAAACAAATGTATCTAATTTAGGCAGCATGATAATCTCATGAACATTAGAATCATTACCAAGAAACGAAAGTACCTGGTAATTTAATTGGCGTGCGCGAGCTCTAGTAATTGGTCCAGTATATGTAACAGTAGGGGTTGTGGGTGTAACAATGGTATTGATGTCCTCATCACGCGGGCTCCATCGACGCTCCCGCCCTCGTTGAGCACCCAGTGTACTTCGTCAGCATGGTGCTGCGGGATGCGAGGGCGTGAACCCCATGCCATAGAAGCTTCTGCTCGCGCTCTTGGTGGCCTCACGTAAGATGCGCCATTACTTCCAAGGCCACCCGATCAAAGTTGTCTCGGCTTACCCACTTGAGAGGGTGCTCCGGAGCCCTAATGCCGCGGGAAGGGTCGCCGAGTGGAATATCGAACTTCAGGCATTTCAGCTCGAGTTCAGCACAACCAGGGTCATCATGGGGGCCGCTCTAGCCGACTTCGTGGCCGAATGGACCGACATGGCAGAACCTGAAAATGGCAGGAGCCCATCTCTCTCGCCAGGAAGTGAAGCACCAGATGGTTGGGTCATGTACTTCGATGGCGCCTTCGCGCGCCAAGGTGCGGGGGCTGGAGTCGTGCTCATCTCACCCACCCAAGATAAGCTCTACTACGCCGTGCAACTTTGCTTCCAGCGGGGCGAGAAGGTCTCCAACAACATTGCGGAGTACGAGGGGTTGATTGCTGGTCTCAAGGCAGGGACGGCCTTGGGAGTGAAGCCTCTCACCATCAAGGGTGATTCCCAGCTCGTCGTCAACTTCTCCAACAAGGCGTATGAACCAAGGGACGAGCACATGGAAGCATACCTCCCGGAAGTGCGTAAGATGGAGAAGCAATTCTTGGGCCTAGAACTGCAGCACGTCCTGCGCGGCACCAACAAGGAGGCTGATGAGATCCCTAAGAGGGCGTCAAAGCGCCAGCCCCAAGAACCCGATGTCTTCGAGGAGCGACTCTTCAAGCCTTCAGCGGCCCCCGCGTCCACGGATGTCGCGCCTTCTCGAGAGGAACTCCCCCAACCACCATCCTCGGGAGCCCCCGCTTGCGGTCCGACCTCAGGAGCACGTCTGCTCCTGGCGCTCGAGCCTCAGGAGGGGCGCTAGACCGAGGAGTTCAAGGTGTACCTAGGGCAGGGGACGCTGCCAGAGAAGGAGGAGGATGCAAAGCGTGTGGTCCAACAAGCCACGGCATACTGCATCAAAGATGGTGAGCTTTACAGAAAACAGTCAAATGATGTCTCCTTACGATGCATCTCCAGGGAGCAAGGGAACGAGTTGCTAGCTGACTTACACGACGGAGACTGCGGGCACCACTCGTCGTCACGTACCCTGGTTGGCAAGGCGTTCCGCAGCGGGTTCTACTGGCCCACGACACTCAACGACGCGACCGAGCTGGTGAGGTCCTGCGAGGCCTGCCACTTCCACACCAAGCAGATCCATCAGCCAACTCAGGGACTCCAGACCATCCCGCTGTCGTGGCCATGCACGGTCTGGGGGCTGGATATCCTAGGCCCGTTCCCTTGAGCGCTTGGGGGCTACCGCTACCTCTACCGCACCATCCCGGCCGGGCCACAGTTAAGTTCATCAAGGGCCTCATGAGCCGATTCAGGGTCCCTAACCGCATCATCACCGACAACGGTTCGTAGTTCACTAGCAATCTCTTCAAGACATATTGTGCTAACCTTGGAACGCAGATCTGCTATGCTTCGGTGGCACATCCCAGGAGCAATGGCCAAGCCGAATGCGCCAACGCGGAAGTCCTGAGAGGCCTCAAGACCAGGACCTTCAAGAAGAAGCTCGAGGCCTGCGGTAGGGGCTGTCACGACGAGCTCCAGTCCATGCTGTGGTCCATCCGCACCACCACCACCAAGCCAATAGGCGAGACCCCGTTCTTCCTCGTCTACAGAGCAGAAGCGGTTCTCCCTCACGAGGCCAGGCATCGCTCCACGTGGGTCTTGGCGTTTGATGAGACGCAGCAGGACGCCATGCGTGATAGAGGCTAAGGTGTCCCGATGTTTCGATGAGATGGTGGCTATCGTTTTCTGTGGGAGTCGACCTTGACGATCCGACTACGAACGTGCGAGACATCGCGCCTTAGCAATCGCTAAACCAACTTCCGAGGGTTATTGACCACGCCGGAGCACGATCAACCTGACCACGAGGGTCTGTTTCCTGCGAGCAAACGAAGAACAAGCAAGAAACTGAGATTGCAATCGGGATATTGCGAATATAAGATGAAAGCTTTATTGATCAAGGTGGGGTTCTATGACGTCTTGGTCTGGTCGTTGGACACAAACGAAGTACGCGAAGTTGCAGCTATGGCGAACTTTTAATCTAAACAAAACCCAAAGTCTAAACGACGCCCTAAGGGCTGTATATATGGAGGAAGAGGGGGGAATTTCGTGGCCCTTGAGGGTGGGGTCCGAAACCAACCCTAACTCTTGTTTCCCCACACATACGAACTCTAAAAATAGCCTATACTTAAGTATTTCGAAATTACATGGGCCTGGCCCATTAATAAGGTGACACAGCACCTAGAATAGCCTATGGACGAATATTATGAAGTGGCATCTTGTATATTTCGTCCAAGGCTTCATGCACTCCTTATGGCGGCTTCAAAGTCCTGAAATCGTCACGTGTAACTCCGTTCTTGATCCCCTTGCGCATGCCATCAACTCCATGCGTGTTCTTGCTCCAATGTTCATCCTTCTCCAAGCTAGGCCCTTCATTTGTAAGCAAAACAAATGTATCCAATTTAGGCAGCATCATAATCTCATGAACATTAGAATCATTACCAAGAAACGAAAGTACCTGGTAATTTAATTGGCGTGCGCGAGCTCTAGTAATTGGTCCAGTATGTATAGCAGCAGGGGCTGTGGGTGTAACAATTGTATTGATGTCCTCATCATCCTCCCCTTCTTGAAATGAAGTCGCCCTCGACGGAAGTCCATCTTCCTCACCCAAATAAGGCTTCAAATCTGCAATGTTAAAAGTGGGACTAACCCCAAAATCTGCAGGCAGCTCAAGTTTATATGCATTATCATTTATTTTCTCTAACACCTTAAAGGGACCATCAGCACGTGGCATTAACTTTGATTTGCGCAAATCAGGAAATCTATCCTTACGCAAATGTAACCAAACAAGATCTCCAGGTGCAAACACAACATGTTTTCTACCCTTATCTCCAGCAAGTTTATATTTAGCATTCATGCGCTCAATGTTTTCCTTAGTTAACTCATGCATTTTTAAAATCAATTCAGCACGTTGTTTAACATCAAAATTAACCTTCTCCGAAGATGGAAGAGGCAACAAATCAATAGGTGCACGAGGTAGGAAACCATAGACAACTTCAAAAGGGCACATCTTAGTAGTAGAATGCAATGAACGATTATAAGCAAATTCAATATGAGGCAAGCATTCCTCCCACATTTTCTTATTATTCTTCAAAACAGCCCTAAGCATAGTAGACAACGTTCTATTGACTACTTCAGTTTGTCCATCAGTTTGGGGGTGACAAGTAGTACTAAAAAGCAGTTTAGTCCCCAACTTAGCCCATAAACATCTCCAAAAGTGGCTAAGAAATTTAGTATCACGATCTGAAACAATAGTATTTGGCACACCATGCAAGCGAATAATTTCACGAAAGAACAAATCAGCAACATTAACAGCATCATCGCTTTTATGACATGGTATAAAGTGTGCCATTTTCGAGAATCTAT